>NC_133620.1:16548943-16603943 GCF_048593235.1 Sminthopsis crassicaudata | reverse complement strand
TTAAATGCACTTATCAAGCAGCCCCGGATATCTGTTATCTGGTTGCTGTTTTACGGCCCAGTTAGATCAGAAGCCCCATGAAGGCAATTCTGCAAACTTTCTAACTCCTTGAACAAAGATGGCGAAAGTGTGAGGTGGGGTGGGGGTGGGGGCACTTTCTGGCCCCCAACCTCTGCCACCTGAGGACCCCTTAAATTGATTCAGGTCCTCAGACTCTTGGAAGCTTTAGTCCTTGCTTTTAGCACTCAGGAAAGATGAACCCTCAAACAGGGACCTTTCAATTTTTATTTGCATCTTTGGCCCCTTTGGCAGGCTGGCCAATGATGATAATAATAACTAGCATTTATATAGGATTTTAAAGAGTGGAAAGAAAGCTCTTTATAAAAATCATCTGATTTGATCCTTACAAGAAACCTGGGAAGGGGATGCTCTTATCATCCCCATTTTATAGACAAGAAAACTGAGGCAAGCAGAGGTTATTATTTTATCAAGGTGGCCCGGGGAGTGAGTGTCTGAGGTCAGATTTGAACACAGATCTGATCACAGACACCTTAGAGTCTTGGTTTTGAAAAATTGAAAAAAAAATCCTACATTTCTTATTCTTCTCAAGAGCATTTTACTTTTCCACTTACATGGAAAGATAGTTTTCAACATTCTTTTTTGGGTAAGATTTTGAGTTTTAAGTTTCAGTAGGAAGATAATGAAATATGTATAGATTTACCTTTTTGTTTTTCTTACAAGTTCAAGGAGCCCTTGAAAAGGTTTTGTGATTCTCAGCTTAAAATCCTTTGCCTTAATAGGGACTATTCAAATAAAAACTATTGGGGGATTTTTCGTTAAGGGGTATTCAAGTCAAATTCTAAACATGCAATGCTTATGAGGCACTCAATTTTCCTGGCTCTACAATATACAAATCTATTGATACTGTCTATATAAAATTATATATTTATCATAGTATAATTATAAATATATATATATATAAATTACATATAAGTATAATATAACAACATAATAATATATAAATTAAATATACAAATTATATAAATAAATGATAAATTATAAAAATAAATTATAAAAATGTATACATATAGATTAATTATTATTATTATAGCTTTTTATTTACCAGATATATGCATAGGTAATTTCTCAGCATTGACCCTTGCAAAAACTTCTGTTCCAACTTTTCCCCTCCTTTCCTCCACCCATGTATTGGCATGCAGACCAATACATGTTAAACACGTTAACGTATATGTTAAATACAATGTATATATATATATTTATATATATATATATATATATATATATATATATATATACACACACAAAATATATAATTGTTAAAAAAATAAAATATAAGGCACACAATTAATCCTATACAGAGAATACTATTAAAGTGATCACTTGTGAGCCCAAAGGGCTATTGCTGGACCATAACTATATGTCCATTTGTACGTGATGAGGAAGCCCTCATCAGCATATTCCCTAGTGATTATTAACCAGTACTTAAATGTCTTTTAAAAATTATATGACTAGGTAATATAGCAAAGACAGAAGCAAGCTCCTTGTAAGGTATCTGGGAAGAGTAGTTCCGTGGTGTGAGGGGTAAACTCCCAGCCGCTGATTACCCGATCTCATTTCATGGAGTCCTCAGGAAGTTGTTGTGAGGGGTAGCTCATGGTATGGTCTGCCGGCTGGTGCCCTTGTGGAGGTCTGAGCATGTTTTGTATCTGGGCTACCAGAGCCTATGACACCATCAGCCATTGCCGCTCAAGTGGCGTCACTACTTGGGAGCTCTGGCTCTTCTGGTCTTTGAAAGTTTTAAAGTTAGCTGTAGATCAGTGAATAAGAAGAGATATTTAGTGTCCTTCTACTGCCCAGGGTAATTCCCTCTCGAGCGCTCTTCAGTGCTTTTTTAAGCTGCTACTATAATGCACAATTTCAAAATAGCCTGCCAGGTTCGAGTTTGGACCAGAGGTGTGTATGGGATTCCTTCAGTTAATCATTAGACATTCCCCATGCTGTATATCATGTCTTTAATGATTACTGTACTCCTTCCAAAGGACACCTTCGTTTGGTTGATCCAGTGCAGCAAAATGGATTTTCTATGATCAGTTAAGGGGTGAGTGGATCCCCATATTTACAATAGAATCTTCTTCTTTTTTTTTTTTTTTCTGAGGCTGGGGTTAAGTGACTTGCCCAGGGTCACACAGCTAGGAAGTGTTAAGTGTCTGAAACCAGATTTGAACTCGGGAAAACTGGAAGTGGAAACACTGTACTACCTAGCTGCCCTTACAATAGAATCTTAAAGGACCTTTTCAGTCAACTAGTTTAACTACCTCTATCCAAAGGCTCAATATCCTCCATGGTATATAGAAATAGTCAGATTCACATAGTATTTTCTGGCTTACCACTCATCTGTCTGATGACATCTCTATAAGGGCAGTTATCTATATTCAATGGATTGATGGAAAGACCAAGACAAATACCCCCTCTCGCCTTATGATTCCCCTTTTTTCCACGGCCTACTGATCATTCTTTAGAGAATATCTCTCACACTTTGACAGTTTTCTTCAAATCTGTGTGTTGATGAATGAAAACAAAGCTTCACACTGGTTGTAATGTTGACAAAACACTTGATCACAAGCACTGGTGTGGTGGATGATGCAATGAAATGACCCCTGTTTAAGTGACAGGGAAAGTTAGGTTCCTAGAGCTCACTTGCCCACAGGCACCCATCTGGTGACCCTCAGGGCTGATATTTAAACCCAGATCTCGATGCCCCCAAACCATGTGCCCTTTCTACCTCCCCAAGGGACTTCTGAACGTTTGCCCCCTTTTTTTTCCCAGAGGGAACAATTGAAACTCATAAAACTTAGGTGGTTTCCCTACAGTCACCCAGACCATACATGATAGAACTGGATGATGAATCTCCTTCTTCTGACTCCAACTCCCAGATTCTTTCCAGTGTAGTCTCCGACATCCCAGCCAGGAGATGATCCATTCTCTGCTGAAGTATTTACAGGAGAGGAAACTCACTACTTCAAAAGGCAATCCATTTTATTTTTAGATGCTGGAATGTACTGACAGAAAGGACAACAATATACGGAATTAGAAAGCTAAACTTAACAGAACTGTGTTTATTTTCAGTTTCTTCTACCTCAAAGAGGTATATGCATCAATAAAAAAAAAAAGAATAAAATGATAACCACTGGACTTAAAAGAAGAAAAAAGGATGAGAAAGTTGGACTGGTTTAGATTAATCATCATCACTTTTATCTATTTAGCACTTAATGTTTATGCCAATTTTACAGTTCAAAAGCCTAAAAGCTGAACTAGATTGTCTGCCACAGCTTGCTTTATGACCGAGTCCTTTCCTCTTTTTGTGACATGGCAAAGTCAAAATGTAGAGCTAATTTAGTAACTTTTATAGTAAAAACACAATTGTGAAGAGGAAGTCGTCCCTTGGGCATAAGGAAATGAATATTTATTGCAGGAAGAGAAAGTTTGGTTAAATATAGAGACAACTGTGTTGTCTATATGATCTCTAATAATATAGAGACAAAGAGTAACTCTAATAAAAAATTGGACGAGTGGCTATCGGAGGGCCTGTGAGCATACAAGGCCATGAAAGTGTTGCTGGGGGAGCTTTGGGAAAAGATTCAGCCATTCCAGATTTCATTTTGGAATTACGCAAGAAGAGTAACTCAATATTCCCTATCCTTGGCCCCAGGGATCTCACTATTTGCCAAATACCCCCCCAGGAAGTCAAATACAGAAACGAAAGTCCGATATGTACCAAAATATTAATAGCAGCGCTCTCCGTAGTAGCAAAGAACTGGAAGCAAAGGGAGCTGTCATTGGTGTAGGAAGCGAGTGAAAAAGGCGTGTTATAGGAATATCCTCCAGTGCTATGTAATGAGACCTGGTGACTGAAAAGAATCTGAAGAAGCATGGGAATATTGGGATGAACTGATGAAGAATGAAAGAACTAAAAGCTCAATATACACATTTTGGGCAAAAGTCAAAGGAACGCTCAAAGAAAGTTTGACTGTGAATTTGGAAAAAAAAAAAAACAAAAAACAAAAAACACAGTGGAAGTCCTGGAGAATGATGAGCTCCCCACTCAAATCAGATGAGTGGGGAACTACTTAGACAGAAGGGTATATAACTTGTTATAGATGGCCATTGTATTAGATGTTTATCCCCAACAAGGATTCAATATGAAGGAGAAGTGGTTGAAATGACCATAATGTAAAGACAAAATGGATCAATAAAATGTGATACTCAATCAAGGAGATTCCCCCCCCCCTCCCCGCCACTTAAAGTGAATAAGATGATCAAAGAATTAATCTATCTCAAACATAAGTTTTAGATTAATGAGGAAAGTCTTTTCAAAGTCATCAGATGACAGGGGGCAACTAGGTGGTACCATGGATAGAGTACCAGCCCTGAATTCAGGAGGATCCGAGTTCAAATGTGACCTCAGACACTTAACACTTCCTAGCTGTGTGACCTTGGGCAAGTCACTTACCCCCAATTGTCTCAGGAAAAAAAATCATCAGATGAAATGAAATGATACCAGATAAGATTTGTGGTTCAGTTGTCTGACTCTTTGTAATCCAATGTGGTGTATTCTTGTCAGAGATACTAGAGTGATTTCTCATGTCCTTCTTCAGCTGAGGAAACTGAGGCAAGCAGGGTTAAGTGACTTGCTTGGAAGTAACATTTTAAACCCACAAAGATGAGTCTTCCTGCCTCCAGACTGGACACTCTATCCCCTTCACCACCCAGCTGCCTCCCAGATAGAAAGTCTATTTCCATTGGAGAAAGGGTTTCATCCTGCCCTCTTGGTACTGAATCAGGATCTAGGAACTGGGGAGGCAGAAAAGTGAATCAATACCTGCAGAGAAATCACTGTGGGGAGGAGGAGGTCTCAGGATCAGCACTGACTTAGGTCTCCTTCCCTACCCCTTTTAGCCGAAGGAAGATGGAGGGTGTTGAATTTGCCTTCTTCCCTCTGGTGTCCTAGTGGCTCCCCACAGGTCAGAGCTTTGGGAACCAAGGAGAGATTTCCTGTAGGTTCTTGGTTCCATGAAAAGCCCTGAATGCAGATTACACCATGCCAAGAAGAACCTCTAGAGCACCCCAAGAACTGGAGACTTCCAGCAGACAGGGGTTATGAGTTACTCTTGCCACATGTATTCAATGAGCTTGAGCCCACTTTTCCTTGGATTCTGTATGCTGTTGAGAGTGAATGGGTGAGAAAATGGAGGCCTAAAGATGCTATGATTTGGCCAAGAGTAAATGTTCTAGCTCAGGTTCTCTGTATGTTTCACCATGGCCTGTTTTGGATCCAGACCTACTGAGCGGAGAAGCTTAGTCTCTTCCCATCCAGCTTTAGTGAGTCTGGGATTCTTAGGAAAATCAGAATTGAGGGAGACAGCAAAAGAGATGTTGGCTCAGCCCATGCAGGACAACTGGAAACCCAAGAACAGGAGCACAGAGTGGGGAAACTACAAAAGCTTAGGGTCTTTCGGGGTGAATGGGAAGGAGCTAGCAGAAGTGAGTGGGGCCTGTGCACCTGCAGGACTCAGCAGGACCCCCAGCCCAGCGCAGAGCCTCATGGGATCAGGACAAGCCAGGTTTTAAATCCCTGTTCTGGGCAGGGATTTCAGAGGCCTTCCTTCTTTTCCAATTCAGGACACAGAAGTATTTGAGGATTGAATTTATCAGCTGGCCACACTAAATGGCCTGGAGGACAATAGCTCTGGCTTCAAATTCCACCCTGATATTTGCTACCTGTGTGATCTTGGGCTAGTCCTTTCAATTCCCCAGTCTTCAGGTTTCATGGCCTCAGATGTCTCAGGTAAATATAATCAGTATCTGAACCCTGGGCACGTGACTTCCCTCTTAGAGACCTCATTCGCCTCTTCTGTGAAATGAGGGGGGACAAACTCACCTGGAGATGACATAAAAAGGACCCCCACCGACCTAGAAACTGATGGGGACTTCAAAGATGGTGGTTCTTAGTGGTTGGGCCTTTTGGGGGTTGCCAAATGTCCTAGCTGCCTCTGTAATAACCTAGCCCCAAAAGGACAACCAGCAGCGGGAAAGTACTTTGTAAAATAATAACAATAATAATAATAATAATAAGGTGCTTCTATCTGATTGATTTTATTACAACCAGCAGCAGGGAGTTACTTTGTAAAATAATAATAATAATAACAATAATAATAATAATAATAATAATAATAAGGCAGTTTCTATCTGATTGATTCTATTATAACCAGCTACAGGGAGGTACTTTGTAAAATAATAATAATAATAATAATAATAACAATAATAATAATAATAATAAGGCAGTTTCTATCTGATTGATTCTATTATAACCAGCTACAGGGAGGTACTTTGTAAAATAATAATAATTAATAATAATATTAATAAGCCAATTTCTATCTGGTCGATTCTATTTGATTGTAAACTCTTGAGGGCAGGGACTAGATCCCAGAATTTATCAAAATCCTGTCACATAATAATTTTGATCCTGGCCCAGCCTCTCCACGTGACTGATGTGACTCTTGGGATCAGCAGGTTAGGAGGAATCCTTCCTCAGCCCCTTCGGGATGATTTTTGTGTCCATGAGGTGACTTTCTGGCCCTGGATCTCTGAAGCTTTGGCTACTGAGAACCACCTTTTATCTTGTCACCTGCTGTTCTCACTCTCCCATGGCTGTGGTGGAGGAGGGGCAAGGACAATAACATGGATCGGCAGCTCCTAAGAGGGTGCCTTGTGTCTCCTGATGCTGAGGGCAGCGTTAGGTGATGGGACGTCCCTCTGACTGGGAGGCCCCTCCAAGATCTTTCTCTCTGGTCCCGACTCTCCTTTTCCCATTGCTGGCTCAGGCCATCGTTTGTTGGGGATATTCCATTTCATGGTGGGGCGCAGGCCAGAGCCCAGGCCCATGGAGGGAGAGGCCCTCCGGAGCGTCCCCCCGCTGTGAAGCCTGGTCCCAGCTCTGCCATTAGCTACGCACAAGCATTGTCAAACGTCCCTATTTGTGTAAAAGCCATATTATTTAATGCTCATTAAATTGGTAATTAAAACCATCTCGGTCGCCGAAGATGTGAGCTCCGGGACAGAATTAGGACGGAAAAAATAGCTGTTAACATTCTTCCAGGGCCCATTCTGTTTCTTTGGCAGCCGTTGCCCGGGTGCAGACCGTCCTGCCCGCTTGATTGATGGGCCACAGTTCTCTGGGCCGTTCACATCCCTACTGTACTTGCTCCTTGGACTGTAGAAAGTAAATTCCACGGGTCTGCAAAGAAACATTAGTTCCCTTTTTCTCCCGTGTCCTTCCCGGTGTCCAGGTTGGAGAGGGATGGGCTTGGTGCACACATACATGTCTCTGCAGTGTTTAAAATACTAATAATGATAAAAAATCAATAAAAGAGTGTATCAAAACCGGGAGGGAGGCAGCAGCTCCGGGTCCTCTGGGCTGTGTCTTTGTGAATCCCCTAACCTGAGTGGGGTCTGACTCCATCCTAAGTCTCCCTCCTCGCTGGTAAAGAATGACCTCTTTCATTTCCCATCTAACTTCAGAAAGCTCCGTTCTCTCCTCTGGCACATTTAATCACCTGAGCCCTTCCCTGCTCCTTCACTCCTCTGTGTGTTAGTGGAGGCTCATCATGAGTCTGATAAACTTGGCCTCTAATTAATGCTTCGAAGGAATAACATTGGATCAGCCAGGGGGTGACATCATGTGGTAATAAGTCACCTGAAGCTACTGGGGGAGATGAGGCAATGCGCCGGTCCTGGCTCTGTGGTTATTTAATGAGGCTGCCCATTAGGCTGATGGCCGAGGGGCCGCGAATACTTCATGGAAAACGGGAAAAAACTAAATATTTAGACATGGATTTGCCGTGAATATTAGCTTTTACTCACTTTGCTGGGAGAAGCAAAGCCTTCTGGAGCTGGAAGGAACGTCAGCGCTCATTGGGGCCAGTCCCTTCTCCTAAGTGTCAAAGTGTCTGCAGCCTGCCCCCTAGAATAAACTTCAGGGGAGCTCCTGCAGGGATGGAGAACGGGGGAGCTTGGGAGATAGCCCATCCTAATTCCTTTTTTTGGACAATTCTAATGGGGAGAAAAAATTGTCCTGGATGCAGTAAGAACCTGGCTCCCCTAGGCGGGAAGTAGTAGTTTGAGATAAAGAACTTTCCAAGTATTGGAGATATATGCACATGGGGGCCTTCTTCGGGCCAGTGGGCTTCAGTTCAAACAGAAACAGCGGAGCCCCGAGCCAGGTTCCCTGCAGACACACGGGGATGTAGAAACCTGCATTTTAACATTATGCTACTCTATTTATTTTGCTAAAGATTTCCCAATTACATTTTAATCTGCTCTGGGCTGCACCTCTAACAACCTGAAAGCTGTGTGCAAGTGTGCCTCTGTTTTAGGAAACTGTGAGTTCTTTATCACTGACAAAGGCCAGATGGCCACTGGCTGGGGATGTCGTTGCCTCTCTTCAGACACAGGTCTGTCTCTGTCTTACTCTTGTCTCTCTCTGTCTCTGTCTCTGTCTTACTCTATTTCTCTGTGTGTTTCTGTCTGACTCTGTTTCTCTTTTTCCTACTCTATCTCTGTGAGTCTGTCTCTGTTTCTGTCTCTCTGTCTCTCTTACTATTGTCTCTCTGTGTGTATGTCTGCCTCTGTCTGTCTCTGTCTTATTCTTGTTTCTCTCTGTCTCTGTCTTACTCTATTTCTCTGTGTGTTTCTGTCTGACTCTGTTTCTCTTTTTCCTACTCTATCTCTGTGAGTCTGTCCTGTTTCTGTCTCTCTGTCTCTCTTACTCTTTCTCTGTGAGTCTGTCTCTGTTTCTGTCTCTCTGTCTCTGTGCTACTTTGTTTCTCTTTATGTCTCTCTGTGTGTGTATGTCTCTGTCTCTGTCTTACTCTTGTCTCTGTCTGTCTCTATCTCTGTCTCTTTGTCTGTCTGTCTTCTCTCTCTGTGTCTCTATCTCTGTCTCTTTGTCTCTGTCTCTCTCTCTGCTTCTGTCTCTCTGTCTCTGTGCTACTTTGTTTCTCTTTGTGTCTCTCTGTGTGCGTGTCTCTGTCTCTGTCTTACTCTTGTCTCTGTCTGTCTCTATCTCTGTCTCTTTGTCTCTGTCTCTCTCTGCTTCTCTTTCTCTCCCTCTCTCTCTCTCTTTCTCCATCTCTCTCCCATTTTCTTTTAATCCAAATTCAGATGATCACTTATCTAATAATCCCCATTGTTCTTTCCGTCTTTTCTCAAGACACAGTCCCTGCCTTGGTCTTCCTCTCCACCTCAATCCCTGCCATTAGACTTCTTATTGATTTCCCACCCTCTCTTTCATCAGTTGTCCTTAATTCTCTTGGCGTTGCCTCCACTCTGGCCCCATGCGGGGCAGCCATACTCTTCCTCTCACTGTCACTCACAGGTGCTGCATTTTCTCATGTTCCAGAATTCTGAAACTCCTCTATGTGAACGTCCCCTCCATCTCTTCCTGTGTCCCACCCTTTCGAAGTCTCTTCTTCCCCTGTATGTCTCGTTTTCTGCCAGCTTTTCTACTCCAGCGTCCTATCTCTGACTTCACTTTTCCCCCTCCCAATCCCCGATGCTATAGATAAGTAGGATTGATTCAGGGAAACAGAATGAAGAGAAGGCCGTTTACCTTGAGCAATGGTGTAGCCCTCTTAAAGGAACTCCATCCTTCTCCTTTCTCTCTCTCCTTCTATTCTTGTTCCCCACTTTGTCCTCTGGCACTCCAGTCCCATAACTCTGTGCTGGCAGTTTAGTCACAGCTCAAAGCCTGGACTGTAGGTATTTCACATGAAAAAAATTAACATATAGCTGGTTCGACTTGTTTCTTTGGAAGTTAGAAATTATCAGTCCAATGTCTCCATTTTACAGCTGTGGAAACTGAGGCTAAGAGAGGTTAAATGATTTGTCCAGTATCAAACAGCCAGCAAGTGACAAAGGCATAATTTGAACCCAGGTCTTCTGCTTCCGATTATGTTCTGACAGCTAAGGGAAACCATATTGCACAGAAAGCTGGATTTGGAGTGAGGAAGACTCATCTATCTTCCTGAAGTCAAATCCAACCTCAGACACTCACTAGCTGTGTGACCCTGGGCAAGTCAACTAACCCTGTTCGCCTCAGTTTCCCCATCTGTAAAATGAACTGCAGAAAGAAATGGCAAACTACCAGTCTCTTTACTAAACCTCAGATGGGGTCATCAAGACACAATTGAGATGACTCGGCAAAAGGTTTCCGTTTAAGTCGTCTACAACTGGAGCATTGTCCACGGGGAATCCCTCCTCATTTGGACCTTTCGTGGGACAGTGGCGAACCCCTTGGCAAGCACGTTTTCCTGTCTTATGCCTCACTTAACATTAATAAACACTGTCTAGACTGCCTATAAATATTAACTTAACCATAAATCTTCAAGTGCTCTAGAAATGTGAGCCGCTTTCATTGAGGCTACTTTGGGTCAGTCGGTCCGAGAGGAGAAAAGTCAGCTTATCTAGAGTAAGAAAACAAATCTGCAAGGCTTCTCGGGCTGGGGGGATCCAGGAGGGACCAGCCAGATGAAGGCTGAAAAGGAAGTCGGACAGAGGAAGACGTGGGCAAAGCTAGGTTCTCTAGTTCTGAGCTAGTTCTGAGCACAGAACTGTCGATTCAGCAAAGCACCAGAAACCAGCCAATTTACAGAACCGGGAGATGGGGGTGGGACGTGGAGGCCCACTGGGCCCGCTCCAACCAGGCCTGGCTCTCATGTGGTGCACACTTACGTTGCTTCTGACCACAGGAACCCGAGCAAAACATAACAGACAATTATCCTGTGTTCTGTGTTCTGTTGACAATCAAGTCGGACCAGAAGAAATCACCAGGCAGCCTCTGCAGGGGCAAGCTTGCGGGGAACTTGTTTGCTGTGTATTGGTAACCGAAAACAAGGAGAGAGAAATCCTGGCCCTCCACCGGCCATTTTCTCCATTGGAAAACATCGAAGTCTATAAATACATTCAATTAATTAGCCTTGCAGATTTTGAGTGCTAAAGGAGCTGGGGGGCAGCTAGTCCAATGGTGCTGAAGGGTTTTTCCATCAATTGATGCAGATTAACTCATTTGATTTTTACCAATGAGGAAACTAAAGACAGAGATTCTTGCCAAAAATGTTGGTGTATCTGTCTGAATGAGGTAAGGCTCCCTTTCAAGGAGCTTCCTTCCTTCTGTTCTCACAGTCTCTTGTATGTGAATATATATATATATATATATATATATATGTATATGTATATATATATGTATATGTATATATATATGTATATATGTATATGTATATATATATATATATGTATATGTATATATATACATATAATATTATATAATATATAATATATATTATAATATATCATATATAAAACATATATATATATATATTAAATATTGAGGGATTGAAATACAGGGGAGGCAGGAGTAGCATGGGGAAGGAAGGATGACTTTTATTGTAATGGAAGGAAGGCGTTATAGTAGGTGGAAGTGAAGAGGGAGATTTCAGGCAGGAGGGGCAACCAGGAAAAAGACAGGGAAACAAAAGGGGGGCAGGGAGAGACAGAGGGAGATTGAGAAAGAGAAGGAGGGAGATTAAAACAGAGAAAGACTGGGAGAGAGAAGAGGATGGAGAGAGAAAGGGAAGGAGGGAGATTGAGAGGGAAAGATGAAGAAAGACCGATCGAGATGAGGAGAGAGTGAAACAGAAATGGACACAAAGACAAATCAAGAGAATTAAGAGAAAAGAGAAAGAGATAGACGTAAAGAAACTGAGAAAGAATGCTAGAGACACAGAGATAGAGACAACAAAGAAACACAGAGAGACTGGATGTTAGGAGAGGAAAAAAGAAAGGGAGGGGATAGAAGAAAGAAGAAGAAAGAAATAGAAAGAGAAAGACAGAGGTAGAGACAAAAAGAAAAACAGAGAGATAGTGAAACGGAGACACAGAAACAAAGGCAGAGAGACAGAGTCCTGTGTGAGAAAAAAAGCGATAGCCACTTTTGCTTAGACCATCCAGGGTAAGATAATGCATAAAACTGGAAATGTAGGAAGGAGAAAGGAGCAAACATTAAGGAATAACCATGGGCCTGGCAATGCACTAAGTGCTTTATAAATACTATCTCATTTGATCTTCACAAAACCCTAGGAAGTAGCTCTTATTTTATCCCCATTTTATAGTTGAGGAAACTTGACAGAGATTAAATCAGGACTTAAGGTTAAGGACAGAAGTTAAGTGACTTGCCTATTGTCACACAATTTAAAAAGTGAGACTATATTTGAACTGAGATCATCCTGCCTCCAGCCCAGCTCTATTTACTTCAACACCCAATGGCCTTAAGGAACCGTGTAGTGAGGACATTTCAGTGGTGAGCAGAGGAGTTTTACAGTTAGTGCAGATAAGGAGCCATGGATGATGATTGAGGAAAGAAGTGACATGGTAAGATCTGTGCTGAAGGAAAATCCCT
This sequence comes from Sminthopsis crassicaudata, assembly GCF_048593235.1. Lineage (NCBI taxonomy): Eukaryota > Metazoa > Chordata > Mammalia > Dasyuromorphia > Dasyuridae > Sminthopsis > Sminthopsis crassicaudata. Next base: position 16,591,411 of record NC_133620.1, on the reverse strand, counting down.
CTGTTTGCAGTATGAGGGAAGGATTAATGTAATGAAAAACCAGAGTGGTAATATTCTAAGTGAAAAATAATGCAGGGCATGCACCAGAATGGTAGCAGTATAAACCAAGAGAAGAGGTCCGATTGAGGAGATGTTGTGGTAAAAATGGCAAGATCCGGCAGCTGTTTGAACATGTGGGTTTGGGGGAGTGAGAAGCCAAGGATGAGACCCTGAGGTGATGGACCTGAGGGAGGAGGAGAATGTTGCCTCCTTCCATGTAAAGAAACCTGGAAGAGGGAAGGATCTGGACAAGAGCTAAATAGCTCCTTTCTGAGCCGTAGATTCTGCAGTGTCTCTGGGAAATCCAGTTTAAAATAAGAGATTAGTACCATGGTGATTTGGTTTAGGGGAGAGACTGAATTGGATATCTAGAACTGGTAGACATCTACCTAGAGATGAGAATGAATGAATTTATGAATGAAACATTAATTAAGGACTTACCATGTGCTAATACTATGCAAAGTGCTGGGGACACAAACAGAAAAGTTAGACACTGCTCTCAAAAAGCTTCAGTTTTAATGGGGGAAGTAACATTTGTGGGAGTTTTAGCTGTAAGTCAGATGGGAAGATCTGCAATGGCCAAGCAGATAGTCTTGGAGGTCCTTTAGATCCATTTTCCTATCAGATTTCACTGCTGAGCCACTTGACAGAACTGAAAAATTGGTGACAAGAATTTTCTGTCCTTGGTCTTCAAGAGCTTTGTCCCCGCAGGGAATGATTCTGTGGAGATGGCTGAGGATCCTAGGCCGGAAGTATAGCTGTTCCTGATCTCTGGATTCAGGATCCTGGGCTGACTCAGACTTTGATCAAGATAGGGGGTGATTTGATTCACCTGCTGCCTTTTGTCTCTTCCCTCAGGATGCCTTTTTGCTTTTCCTGGTTTGCTTAGGCTTAATTAAAACCATGGGAATTGGTGAGGACAGACAGAAGGGCAGAAGAGAGAATATGGAAGAAAGAGATAAAGAAAAGGTGGTCATCAGCAGGAGGAATAGAGAGAGGCCTGGAGAGACTTACATGAACTGAAGCTGAGTGAAATGAGCAGAACCAGAAGATACTTGTACACTTCAATGCTGTATGAAGAGGTATTCTGATGGAAGTGGAAATCTTCAACATAAAGAAGATCCAACTCACTTCCAGCTGATCAATGATGAACAGAAATAACTACACCCAGAGAAGGAACACTGGGAAGCGAATGTAAACTGTTAGCACTACTGTCTATCTACCCAGGTTACTTATACCTTCGGAATCTAATACTTAATGTGCAACAAAAAAATGAGATTTACACACATATATTGTATCTAGGTTATACTGTAACACATGTAAAATGTATGGGATTGCCTGTCCTCTAGGGGAGAGAGTAGAGGGATGGAGGGGAAAATTTGGAAAGATGAATACAAGGGATATTGTTATAAGAAAAAATGACTCATGCATATGTACTGTGAAAAAATTTTATAATTATAAAATAACATTAAAAAAATAAAAATGTGGTCAGACAGCTGAAAGGAGAACCAGGACAGAAGTGTCCCAGAATCCCAGACAAGAGGGAATAGCCAGGAATGAACAATAGTGTAAAATTCAATGAAGTCAGGTGGGTCAAAACCTGAGAAAAACCATGAGATTTGTCAATTAAGAGATCATTAGTAACTTCAGAATATGTTGATTCTGTTCAGGACTAAGGCCAGATGCGAGACTGCCAAAGCTTGGGGAGTAAGAGAGGGGAAAAGAATGGAGATAAAGGGTCTGGACAGCTTTTCTAGGCTAAGGAAAGAGGGAAGAGAGATGGCTTGAAGGGACAGTAATATTTAACAAAGATTTTCTAAGTAAGGAGAGACTTGGGAATTTTGAAGGTCATAAATAGAGAAGAATTCAGCAGATAAGGAGAAACTGAAGATTAGAGAGAAGTGATTGATCTTGCAATCCTGGAGAAGACCAGAGGGTGTGGGATCAAGATTACAGTGAAGGGTTGGTCTTGTCAAGGGGAAAGATCATCACATCATTTGAGAGTTGGGGAAAGGAAGAAAAGGAGACAGTTTCAAGATGAAGAGAAGAGGAAGCTTACAGAGGATAGACTCATGTGCTCAGGAAAGTAAAAGAGGGAGTCCTCAGGTGAAAGTTGGAGTAAGGGAGTTAGGGATTGTGTAAGGTGATAAAAACCTGGAACTTTCTTGTGAGAAGGGAGATGGGAAATCAATTGGAGAGAAATAAAATGATTGATTGCCTTGTTGCAAGTTAGATAAACATGAATTCATTTTGCATCAAATATAGTCATTTTCAAGATGCGTCACATTCGGAGAATTACGATTTGAATCCAGGTCCTAACTCCAAATCTAGCATCCTTTCCAGGCTATGTTCTTAATCACAATCCAAGCCTACTTTTGCCCTTTCAAATTCACAAAGCATTTTCCTTGCAACAACACTGGGGAGGCTGATTCATCAGATTTTATTATCCCCATTGGAGAGAGAGAGAAGTTGAGAATCAAAGAGAGGAAGTCATTTGTCCATGATCACACAGAAAGTAAATGTCAGAACTGGGATTCAGCCCAATTTCAATTATTCCACTGTATTCAATAGACACATTCAACTTCCCTTTTCATCTAGAGGGTTAGAGGGAAATGGACCTGGTGGTGGGCAGTCTGATTTATATGTGATATAGACAAGATGCATAATATTTCACCAGCTAAAGACAAATATACCAGAAGCCTTGCCTATTGTGAGAGATTCTTTGGGTGCCATCAATTTGTTATTATATCAGGACAGAAGATAGCAGCTCCACATTATTGGGTAAAGGCAGATGTAAGAAGGGCATAAAAGTGGTACATTTCTGGAATAATATTAATAAGCTGAAAAGCATCCAAGGGAGAAAATGTAAGAAAGAGCCAAAATATTATATTAAAGACTTGGGATCCAAAAAAAAAAATCTTGGCCGTGTAGAATGTTGTGCTGAATGCAATAAGATGGAAGTCTAATAACAATAAATGTAAAATCCCAAATTTGTTTTTTTTTAAAAAATCAGTTTCATGGAGCTAGAAAGCAACTCATCTGAAAAAGACCTGGAAATGTCAGGAGACTGGAAGTTCAATTTCCATCACAATTCAGTGGCAGTTAAAGAGGTAATTCAGGCAGCTAGGTGGTATAGTGGCTAAAATGCCATGCCTGAAGGTAGGAAGCCTTAGCTTCCTGAGTTCAAATCTTGCCTCAGATACTTACTAGTTGTGTAACTCTGGACAAGTCACTTCATCCTGCTTGCCTCAGTTTCCTCATCTGTACAGTATGCTGGAGAACAAAATGTTAAACCACTCTAGTGTCTTGACCAACAAAATCCTTCATGGGGTGTTGAAGAATTAGACACAACTGAAATGAATGAATAACAACAAAAGAAATGATAATATCAGCATCCTCTGCCCTAGGCAAGAGGATTGTTTTTGATTTGGATAGCATAAATAAGGAAGGATTTTGATAAGTGTTTTTAGTGGTAGGTCATCATGGCCCAAGAGGACACAAATAGGTGGAGATTGACAAGTTACAAATTTATGCTTGATTAAAGAAAAGTTTTCTAAAAAAATCTCTGTTCTCAAGTGGAATATGCTCCCTCTGGAAGTACCGGAGACTCCTCCAACACATCTTTGAGGTTTTCAGTCCAAGATCTGAAGGAACTTTTAATGGGGATACCATAGGTTAAATTTTGGGGGAAGAACAGATCAAAGTAGATGTTCTCTAATGTTTTTCTTTCAACTCTGAGAGGTTAGGTAATTTTCCCAAAATTCACCCCTTAGATATTTAACCATCTATTGACCTAATGGTCAAGTCACTTGTTACTGGATTGTTGAATAGATATTCCAAATTCAATAGAAGGGTGATGGTCACAAAGTATGTCCACCTCTTCCTCATCCCACTGGCTGAGTGAGATTGTTTTTAAACGTGCCATCATTCTCTTTTAATCTGTGCTCTATGAAGCTATTTTTGTTCTTTATTAGTTCCTATGAGTAACCCAAGCAAGTGTATTTCCTTGTGTCCTTTGGTTCATGCCGTGAAAGTACGGGGACAGCTCTGGAGCCACACGAGATATTGTGATTTTTTTTTCCCTAACTAACCCCTTCATTAGAAAATTCGTGTGTTTTATAACTCAATCCCCAAGAGCAGAACTAATCTGACCCCTCTCCAATTAAACTATGAATCTAACCTATTGTTTCACAGTGTAATTTAAATGTCTGATTGGGCCCTTTGCCCTTTGGCTTCATAGCAACACCAAGGGTTCTATCAAGACCAGGAGAACACTTTCCTTTCTTCAGATTTGTGTCTTTCTCATTTAAAATACCAGTGAAATCTTATATATCTATAGATCTATAGATATATATATCTATATATCTATATAGATATATAGATATATATGTATGTATATAGATAGATATATTTCCTTTTCTTTTCTCCAATTTCTTTCATATTTCTCACAGAATTTTCTTAAGACTAAGAAGAATGGCTGTTATTTTAAATGGAAGTGGGGGATAGCAAAAAGAACAACAATCCTAAAAAGATCCAAGATTGGGGCATAGATTTGTGGCTCCCGCTTCAGTAGATTCCTTCCTCTCTCAGTTTCATTTTCTCCACTTGCAAAGTGGGAAAGTTGAATCAGGTAGTCTCTAATGCGCCTCTCAGTTCTAACAGTCTACATTGCTATTTTCTAACCTCCTTTCCCCCTCAGACAATTTATATTCCAAAAATCATTGTGATAAAATCCTTCCATTTTCTAAGTTTCATTTTTATCTTCTAATAATCTAAGTGCTAATATTTCTTCCAGTTCGAATGTTAAATGTCCTGAAGTCTCACTCACTTCTAACATTCTCTGTTCTAAGGTCTCTTTCAGCTCTGAAATGTTAAGTTTTGTGCTAGGGTTCTGTGTTCTAAAGTTCCTTCCACTCCTGACAATTACTCTGTTGTGAACACGAATGGCCCGGAAGCAGGTGGATGCTATGGCAGAAGGATTTAATGACAGTCATCAATTTTTTTACGTTATTCTTTATTGTTTATCTCCCCATGGCCTAAAGACGTGGTGAAAATGGGGGAGATATTAGGAAGCCAGTGATGGCAAGATTTACTCCTGGGGTGAGAGTCAGGCTAGCAAATACTATAAATGTGGGCCTGTAAGCCACCATATCAACACATATGAGATCTGCTAACTAAAGAGGCAAATTCTGACAGAATTCACCATCCCCCCAAAATGGTTCTGGCCTGGATGAGCTGTTTTTATTTCATTTTATCTTCCCATCACATAAAAGCAAAACCCATTTATTTGTCTCACAGGGAAAGGTAAGGGAAAAAACCAGGACAGGCAGGCCCCAGGGAGTCAGATGTGGATGCCTTTCCTTGGTCACCAGAAGGAGATGAATGTTGCATGTGCAGGACAGGAAAGGCAAGGTGAAATCCAAGTTTCTGTGATGAAGATCTGGGAGGATTAGTAGACCATCGCTCAGGAGGAATCTGCAGTGTGAGCGAGAAGCTAAAGAAGAGTACTTGATACTGGGCCACATTCAAGTAAGTGTTGATCTAGCAACAATAGCATGAACTTGATAGCTTTGCTGTACTCTGCTCTGGTCAGACCAGTTCTAGAAAACTGGGTTCCATTCTTAGCATCGTAAAACTATTAAGATAATAACCACAGAATGTTAGAACTAGAGGAAAGTTTAGAATTTGGAATGATAAAACTGGAAGGAAGCTTAGAACGTAGAATTTTGAACTGGATCGACCTTAGAATGTAGAAGGTTACAACGGGAAGGAACATCGGAATTTGGAGTGTTTGAGTTAGGAGAGACTTTAGGCAAAGGAATCTTAGGGTACTCTTAGAACATGGAATGGAATTAGAGCTTGAAGTTAAAGCTGAGTTTTGATAACATAATTTTCCCCTCTGAGGCAATTGGGGTTAAGTGACTTGCCCAGGGTCACACAGCTAGGAAGTGTTAAGTGTCTGAGATCAAATTTGAACTCAGGTCCTCCTGACTTTAGGGGTGGTGCTCCACCCACTGAGCCACCTAGTTACCCAAGAACATAGAATATTAAAGCAACAAAGAATGTTAAAGATAAACGAAATGTTAGCTCTATTCGTGACTTTGGAGCACTGAATGTCAGAGCTGGAGGCTCCCTTGGAACAAAGAATGTCAGAGCCAGAAAGGACTTTGGAACATACACTATTAAAGCTGGAAAGATTATATAAAAACACAAAATCCTAGAGCTAGAAGAGAATGTGAATATAGAAGGGTCTTTAGAACATGGAAGGAAGGATACTGAGAAGTATCTGCATGGAGGTAACTAGGCTGGTGAAGAAACTTGGCTTTGTGCTATGAGAATTGATCCGAGGAACGTGATGATTTCAAGGGCTCTCATGTGGAAGGGACCCCCTAGGATGAAGCCTGGAAAATTGTGGGGAGGCTGTGAAATGGCTACCATTTCCAGCACCGGAATTCACATATTGTGAGCTGTACACTGTGGCTGAGTGGATTCACTCACTGCTCCTCATTAGCAAGTGTTGAAGACACAAAAGAGCTTAAATTGGATGGAATGGAATGGCCCCAGTGAGTTCCTTACATTTGTTTTAAGTTAGTGTCTATAATTAGCACTAATGCCTTTATACATCATATATATATGTAGATGTAGATACATATATATATATAGCCAATTATAATTGTTGTTAAGTCTTCTGCCAAGCAAAACACATTGCAAACTACAAGCTCGCTTTCTTTGAGTTGGTCTCTTAGGATTGTAATTTTGTCCTACATCATGTCATATATTTTGTAGTTAGTGAATCTTCCCCCTTTTTATTCTAAAGAAGGCCAGATGGACTCCGGATCCATTCCCATCTTTGAAGGTTTGACATTGATTTCCTTTCCCCATGGCAGGGTTAAATCAGGTCTGCATTTCATCCAGATGATCTATTCAAAACAAGAGCTGCCTCCTGGCAGTTGCTCCCAGCTGAAGACCGTTCCTCTGGATTCTCGTTTCATTTGTTGCTGGTCGCTGTAAAATGTTTACATAGCTTACATGTTAGTATGCTCTTTTATAGAGTACATTGAGAGGTTAAACCTACCCAGATCAGTTTTCCCTTTCCTTCCAATCTCTCTTCTTTTATTCCCTTGCCTTTGTGTTTAGAAAACAGGCCTTGTTCCAAGAGAGAGACAGAGAAAGGGGGAGAGAAGGAGAGAGAGGGAAAGAGAAAGGAAGAAGAAGAGGAAGAAAAAGAGGAAAAAGGAAAGGAAGAAGGAGAGAAAGAGGGAGGGGGAAAGAAGGGAAAGAGTGAGGAAGGGAGAAGAAAGAAAAAACGAAAGAAAAAAAGAAAGGAGGAAAGAAAGAATGCAGAATCCTTCCATTCTCCTAAAATGATGATGGATAAGCAGAAAACGTAGAAGGAAATCAGTGGGATATGGGGTAACTTCCCCTACTCAAGGAGAATCCCACCAACTGCACTAGGGTCAGAGTAGAGTTGGTGAGCAGTAGGGCTTACTTCAGAATAAAATTTTGAAAGGAAGAAAATGTCCCTTCTGTGCTTTCCTAACTATCCCCTTTTATAATCCTTCTCTTTTGCCCTCATCCCGACTGTTGACTGGCCCTAAAGAGCCTTGGCTTTTATTTTGTTTTAATTTCCACATAAATTTACCTGAAAGCAAACAATCATTTACTATGTGCTGTATGTCACATAAGAGGGAATTCAGGGAAAATAAAACACTAGCCTTAGAGTCAATAACTAGAAAAAGAAATAGATGTACATAGAGATAGAGATTATTGACAGATATATAGATATAAAGAGGTAGATAGATAGGTGGGTGATAGATATAGTCTGAATTCAATCCTTCCTCTGACATGTATTGTCTTGGTGATTCCTACAGGTGAGTCACTTTATCTTAGTGCTAAAACTCTGTCCCCCGACATCATGAGATGTTCTTATCCTGAGATAAGAAGATAACAGATGAGTGATTAATTTGTATGATCGAAGGGTGTTTATGATAATGTTTATGATTAAACATACAGAGCAACGTGGAGTATTTGATGGAGGACTGTGCTTGGAGTTAGGGATCCCACCTCCAGTGCTTCCCAGCCGTGTAAATGGCAAGTCACTCAAAACTTTTGAGCCTCAGTGTCTATATCTGTAAAATGAGAGAGTAAAGTAGACAGCCTCTAAAGTCTCTTACAGTCTTTAATCTATTGTCCTGTATTGTTGAAATCACAGGTCCGGACCACATATAAAAAGGGGGATCTGGCACTCTACCTCACTACCTGGAGAAGATTATACTTTTCTGGGGGAAATACGTCACTTTTAACTAAGTATACTACAGAGTAGAAATCTAGAGACCGAGTAGAAGATAGGCAAGATCGGGGACAGGGCAGGAAAAACCTCAGGGATCCTATTTATAAAGCTGTCTCCAATCCATCTCTCCAATCCTGAGCTTCACAACCATATATCTGACTGCTTAGAGCCTTCAGTTATTACTGGGCAGTCAATGAGTCATGTCCAACCCTTGGTGACCACAGCATGCCAAATGTCCATGGGGTTTTCTTGACAAAGATACTAGAGTGGTTTGCCATTTGCTTCTCTGGTGGATTAAGGCAAACTGAAGTTAGTGGGTATAAGAAAAGAATCTACCTCCCAGGGTTCTTGGGTAGACCAAATAAGATCATTTTTGTAAGGCACTTACTTAGCACAAGACCAAATACATAGTAAGAGCTTTATAAATGTTACCTATTATTATAATTATTACTTTAATCATTCTTATCATTAATATTCTTGTGAATAATATTCATTACATATTATATAATTATTATATAACATAGTGGTGTATAATTATTATATTGTACATAATAAATACTGGATAAATGTTAGTTATTATAATGATTGCTATCCTCATTATTAATTAACTATTATCATTATTGTCATTATCCAATAATCTGGATTCAAATCCTGCTTACTACATGTTCACTCTTCAGAAAGTCAGAAGCTCCACAGACTTCATTTTTCTCAACTGTTGAATGAAGGGTTAAGACTAGATATCTTCTGAAATACTTTTCAATTCTATACTAGGGTACTGGGCTTTGGGTTCAAATTACAGTTCTGTTTACCACATAATTAGGTAGAGGAATAAATAGAGGTAGGCAGATCATAGAGATATAATCCTAAGTTTAGATAGATAGATGAATGATAGAGATATGATAGGAAGATAGATAGATGATAGATGATAGTGAGAGATAAGAGAGTGAGAGGTGAGAGAGAGAGAGGAGAGAGAAAGAGAGAGAGACAGAGAGAGAGACAGAGAGACAGAGACAGAGAGACAGAGAGAGAGAAAGAGAGAGAGAGAGGAAGGAGACAGAGAGAGAGACAGAGAGAAAGAGAGAAGAGAGAGAGAGAGAGAGAGAGAGAGAGAGAGAGAGAGAGAGAGAGAGAGAGAGAGAGAGAGAGAGAGAGAAACAGAGAGAGACAGAGACAGAGACAGGAGAGAGAGGAGAGAGAGAGACAGAGACAGAGACAGGAGAGAGAGGAGAGAGAAAGAGAGAGAGAAAAAAAGAGAGAGAAAGAGAGAGAGAGAGAGAGAGAGAGCAAGAGAGAGAGAGAGACAGAGAGAGAGAGAGAAAGAGAGAGAGAGAGACAGAGAGAGAGAGAGACAGAGACAGAGAAACAGAGAGAGACAGAGACAGAGACAGAGACAGGAGAGAGAGGAGAGAGAGAGACAGAGACAGAGACAGAGACAGAGACAGGAGAGAGAGGAGAGAGAAAGAGAGAGAGAGACAGAGACAGAGAGAGACAGAGAGAGACAGAGAGAGACAGAGAGAGACAGAGACAGGAGAGAGAGGAGAGAGAGAGAGATGGACAGATATGCACATAGACATAACATATATAACAAATACATTTTAACTGTACATTTGTGTACGTGAGTGTGTATGTGTGTGCATGTGTCCCTTCATGACCTTAAGCAAGTTATTTAACCCATCTGGTTCTCTCTTTTCTCCATTTACAGATGTTTGCTCATCTATAAAATGAGCAGTTTAGATTCAATTTTTTCCCCATTCTCTCCCAGCTTTAGCTCAATGATACCAGGATGTTTTGTCTCAAATGCTGTAGAAAGTGAGTTCATAGAGGAAAATCAAGAACTTGGCTATTGTCTCTCTCTCATAAAGTCAGTTTCATACTTTAACATGATATTAGGTCTTACTTAAATAAAAATCTAAGTGATCTGTTTCTTTTGCAGATTTGGCAATTTGGTTGAGATTGACTTAAACTTAGCCTATGAACGTGTTCTTAAACTACAAGTTCATTAATATTTTTTAAAATTTTTGAAAAATAAATGTCAATATAATTGGCTTATTTTGTAATCTTATGTATTTTGTTTAAAAAAAAAAAGAATTCTGAGAAGCCAAAGGGTTCCATAATAATCACATAAGGGTCTTTAAAATATGGAGCTAATGAAGAGGTCTGAGTTAGTAGTTACATATACTTTAAGAATAGCAATGTCACCGCTGGGTGTAGGGTAGAATGAAGAGAGAGAACAAAGGCAGGGAGAATGATTTCTTTTTAATTGTGGTTATTTGTTCCAGTGAGAGTGATGCTGATAGTAACACAAGAGGTTGTAGGATCTGAGAATCATAGAAGCTGGGAGACCTGAGTCATTCAACCTCCAGCTTCTTAAATTTTAATCCGTGACCCCATTTGGGAATAAAATTATTGTTTCTTACCAGTAAACATGTAATGTGTGTACCTATTTTATATACCTAGATACCCAGGGTCATTCTTGACTGAAAAGGAGTCATGAGAGAAAAAAAGTTGAAGAAACCTTGATTGGCCCACTCACCCCACTTGACAGACAAGGCAACCAAGGTCTAAGTTTCAGACCTTGGCTAGGCCCCAGAAATGCCTCGTCCCAGATCTGTGACATCCAGAATTCCTCAGCCCTTAGGACTTGCAAACCCCAAACCCAGAACAAACTAATTTGGGCTCTCCGTTCGTGCCTGCTTGGCCAAATGTGGCTGCCTGCCTCCAGCGGGGGAGATGTTGGGAGCTCGAGAAGGGCTCCACGGTTTCTTAGCTATTAAAGGGCTCTCACCAAGCAACTTTTGGTGACTTCAGGACAACTGAATGAGAAACACATGGGTTCGATTTTCATTAAAATTACACATGGGTTTCCAAATGAAGGGAAATTGGGGACTTCGAGGTTAGAGGACTCCAAAAAGCTTTACAAATAGTTGAGAACACTTAAACCCAATTTCTGGCTGCCTTTCTCCATCCCAAATTGGAAACTGTTTGATCAGTGAAGGGACCTGCAGAGTTCCTCTTCTCCCCATAAAATGTGACTATCAGTAATTTCCATGAGCTACTGTTCAAACTTAAACAAGGAGGTAGACTATTTAAGAGGGACTGAGTCTTATGGTGAAAGTTTTCTGACTTGTCCAAGAACTCCAGATAAAAAAGAGAAAATCCTCAGGGTAACTAGAGCATCAACACCATGCTATCTTATGGGGTAGAGCTGGAAAGAATCTTAGAAGTTAAAGAGTTTAGTCCCCTTGCTATAGAAATGAAGAAAGCGAGACATGAAGAAATGAAGGGATAGAGTCAGAAATAAAACTCAAGTCCTCAGATTCCAAGCTCATCACCCTTTGCACCATGCTTTAATCATTCATGTGGATATGGAGAGGACTTTATAGAGCATTGGACTAGGAGTCAGGATAACCCTGAATTCAAATCTTGCTTTCGATGCTTCTTTGGTAGGCCACCAGGAGCAAGCCATTTCATCTCTTTCTCCTCTGTAGAATGGATTTGATGACTATCTCCTTGCAAAAATATTCACTTTTGGGGGAGTCTGGAAAGTTATTTCATCTGCCTGGGAGTCTCCTGGTATGGAAATTCCTTCCCCCAACCTAGGTCAACACCTCCTCAGGGAAGCATATAAAATGTTCGATTTGACTCTAACCAACTCTTCCTGCATTATTACCCAGGATTCTCTTTCATGAACTCTATGCTCCAGGAAAACTAGACTCCTACTTATTCTTTGAACTCAGCCCTCCATCCTCTGCCTCTGTTTTTTGTCCTGTTTTCTCTGCCTAGAATTCACTCCCTCCTCTTCATTGCCTTTCAAAGTTCTGATTCAAAAAATATAAGACTCAAAATCAGGAGAGGTATGGATTCAAATCAGCCATTTAAGGCACATTGAGAAAATAAGTTAAAGATTTGTCCAGGAAAACTCAGTGGATGCCCATTAGCTGGGGAATAGCTTAATAAATTGTGATATATGGATGTTATGGAATATTATTGTTCTGTAAGAAATAGCCAACATTTAGATAGAATCTACTATGTTCTAAGTGGGTAGTTAGCTAGTGCAATATGATAGAGTACAGGTAGCCTCATCTTCCTGAGTTCAGATACTAGCTGTATGACCCTAGGCAAGTCACTTAAACCAGTTTGTCTCAGTTTCTTGATATTTAAAATAGCCAGAGAAGAAAATAGCCGACCTCTTAATTATCTTTACCAACAGAACCTGAGATAATCACAAAGAGTTAAAAATGACACAACAGCAAAAATAATCAAGGAGATAATTCCCAAGAAACCTGGGGAGACTTGTATGCGTTGAGGAAGAATGACATGAACCTTGTGTATCCATCACATCTGATTAAATCGTATCAGTGATTTAAATCATTCTGGAAAATTAATAATGATATGGCCCCTATGTCCTGACAGAGAGGTGATGGACCCAGACATAGGACAAGACAGATCTGGGGATGTGTTATTTACAGCCAATGCGGGAACTTGTTTTTCCTGATTATACTTGTTCCAAGAGCTGTTTTTTTCCATTCTTTTTTTGGCTTCTCTTTGAGTTGTTGAGTGTGGGGTTGGGTGGGAGAGAAGAGAAATATTTGATAACAGAAAAATGGTTTAGTCCCACCTCCTCCTCCCTCAAAAAAAGAGAGGTATCACTTGTAGGAATAGGAAAGTTAGCATCTTATACCATATAAGATCAGTCAAAGGAACTAAATGTTTACCATGGAAATGACAAGATTCAGAGGGAATATAAAGAAGTCCTTAATTATTTGAAGAACTATCAGAAGGACAGAGTTGGTTTGTTCTATTTGAATCCAGAGAACAGACCCAGAAGCCATGAATGGAAGTGGATAAGAGATCATCAAGGCTCTGTGACAGCCTCAGTCCTGTGACCTGGATGGATTAGAAGAGAGAGAAAGACAGAGACAGACAGACAGAGACAGAGACAGACAGAGATTTGAGAATGTGTTTATGTGTGTATGAGAGAGAGAAAGCAAGACAAAGAAAGAGAGACAAAGACAGACAGACAGAAACAGAGACAGACAGAGAGCTTGAGAATGTGTTTATGTGTGTGAGAGAGAGAAAAAGCAAGACACACAGAGAGAGACAGAAAGAGACAGAGACACACAGAGAAGCAGAGGCAGAAACAAGAAGATAGAATAGAGAGAAAGAGAGACCGGCAGAAATAGAAAGACACATATAGAGTTAGCTTTCATTGTAATATTTTATTTTTAAATATCTAGACTCTTTGTAAGGGATTTATTGAACTAATTAAAAAAACCCACACAGTAACCAGAAACCATTATTTGCATTCTCCAGAGAACCCAGGACTCAGGCTTGCTCAGAAATGTTTTTGGGAAGTCTATTTCTGCATCTTTGTTTTCTTGCTTAATTCTGGTGGCTTTTTTTCTGCTTTTCTGATGAGAAGCATCTGTAATTCAAGAATACTGTGGACAAATAAGAGCCAGTTTATGTCTTTCCAATAATGGACTCGGGGCAAGGCCTGCTTCCATCCTAATTTCAGTGACATGGTTGAATTTCCAGGCCCCTGATCCCTATCTTTGTCAGTGAGTCAGTCAACAAGCTTGTGTGAAGTTCCCACTATATGTCAGATACAAAGAAAGGCAACAATCCACTCCCTGTCCTCAAGGATTTTCTATTGTAGTAGGGGAGAAAATAGATAAGTAGCTAGGGGAAGCATCATTGGGGTAGTTCTATTTTGAAGAAGTTGAGTTTGAGATACCTCCACAGACACCCAAACAAAATGTCCAACAGGGAGTTGGTGATGTTCAATTTAAACTCAGGATTTAGGAGTAGACCTTTAGATCTAGAAGTCATCTGAATATAGATGGTAATTAGGTCCAAGGGTGCTAATGAAATCACCAAGTAAAATAGTACAGCAGGAAAAGAGAAGAGTGACCAGAACAGAGCATCAGGGGATCCACCTTTAGTGAGTGTGATCCAGAATGAAAAATTAGCCATACTAATCAAACTAAAAGGAAAAACAGAGAACATTGTCATGAAGACCTAGGGAGGAGAGAGTATCTGACAGAAAGAGGTGATCACTGGTGTCCAATAGTGACCACAAAGGGATCTGGAAGGGTGAGGAATAAAATGGCAATTAAGAGATCATTTTAGTGACAATGGAGAGAGTGGTTTCAGGTGAGATTGCAGAGGGTTTATAAATGAGTGAGAAAGAAAGCGGAGGCCCAGAGATGACCTTTTTCAAAGCGTTTATCCATGAAAGTGATGAGAGCTATAGGATAATAGCTAGAAAGTAGGGTTGGATCGAGTAGGATGGGGTTAGTTAAAGGATGGGGAGCAGGGCTTACAAGCCCAGGAAAAAGGGAAGGAGCTCATAGCTTGGAAGAGCTTAGAATTAATGAGGGGGCTGTTAGATGCAGCAATGTGCTGGGGAATTCTGGGAAGGAAGGAATAAGGATGTATACAGAAGATCTGTCCTCGTAAGGAGGAGGACTATTTCTTCATTTAAAGCCAGAGTGAAGAAGGAGACGGTAGAGAAAGCTGCCTGAATTATGTGAGGTGGTTATGGTTGTTAAGGATTTGAGGATAACCATCTCTATGTGAAGCCCAGATGAAGTGGAGAAGTAGGGCTGTAGGACTTGCATATATTTGGAAACAAAAGCTAAGAAATTTGAGATTGCAACAGTACGGACATGGAGGTTCCCTGGTATTATGGTAGATGGGAAAGGAACTAAAAACATGATCCAGACATTAAACTCATGGAGGAAAGTGGGAGTATCAACGGTCAAGAACTTCCAGATCCAGGCTAGGTGATGATCACTTTGGAGAAGGATGTTCCAGGTCACCCCCCTGACCATACGAGGTGATCTGATTGGTTTCTGGTTTCTGATATCTTAGGCAGGAAAGTGCCCATTAGGTGGGAAGCTGGAAGTTTCTAGAGTGGAATGTTACAGGAAACCATTTATGTAATGACCACAGTAATGGAAAGGAAGATGATGTTCCTGGGATCAAGATGGAAGAATTAAAGAGTCTGTCAAGTCCAATCAATTCACTTTGTAGATGAGGAAAGATGAGGAAACTCATCAAAATTATCAGAACAAAATGAGCTAATGTAGGATGAGAGTTATAGCTAATATAGGTCCTAGGATAGTTTACTTACAAGAGGAAGGACCCTTAAAAGGAATGGAATTGTAAAATCATACATCTTAAGCTGGAAGCACCCTCAATCCATTCATTTTATAAGCAAAGAAACTGAAGGTTTTAACTGGAGGTTAAGTAATTTGGCTACGTATTAGGGGCAGGATTTGAATTCAGATCCTTTGATCCTAAAGCAAATCCCTTCTCTGGCCTCAGTTTCCTTCTCTGTAAAATGTGGAAGTCACACTACATAGTTTTTAAGATCATTTCTAGCTCTAAATCTTCTGATCTATGAATCAAGTACTTCTCTTAGAAATGGACCTCCATCTCATTAACTCTCAAACACATTTAAAGAAAACGCAAACAGAACACCTTGGAGTTGAGATAAACAAGATATATACATATACAATGACTCCTGGGATGTGTCACACGGTATCCTGTTCCCAGGATCACAGAATCCCCCTCTCATATTCCTGATCACTGATCATTCAGCCTCACCCTTCCCCTTGTCCTTTGAAACAGCTCTTCCTGATGACCAGAGGCCTTAGTGGTTGCCATCTAGTGGAAGTTTCCTGCTGTCTCTTCCCTTTCCTCCGTCAGTCTCTTTCCTTCCTCTCTATTCTTCATCCTCTTGGGGTGAGATTTTCCCATTTAACTCACTGGATAAACTCCCTGAGAGAGGGCATAAGGAGCCTCTAAGTTCCACTCTCTAAATTTTGGGGAATAGTTGATAATAATAAAAGGACTTTTTGGAAAACAGTTAAATGGTATGGAATTGCAGTCTTGGTAGCTATCTCAGAGAATTACCTACCTGATAGGTGAATAAAAATCCTTGCTATGATATCCCCAAGAAATGCTCATCCATCCTTTCCTTGAAGGTCTCTCATGGTAGAATATCTGAGAGTCGAGGCTCATTCCGCTTGGGGAGAGCTGTTGTTTTGGAGAAGTATTTCCTACAGCCAGACAAAAAAGGTCCCTTTGAATTGCATATGCTTAACCTATATTGGTTAATTGCTTGCTATCTATGGGAGGAGGTAAGGGGAAAGAGAGCAAAAAAGTTGCAAAGGTGAATGTTGAAAATGATCTTTGCATGCATTTGGTAAAATAAAAGGTTTTTTTTAAATATAATTAAAATTTTAAAAATGGTCTCTTTGAAAACCGAGTATCCCATTGCTCCTGGTTCAACCTTCCAAGATGCAGAAGAATCAGGCTAATCCCTTTTCCTCCTGACTGCTGTTTGAAGATCTAAAGATAGATGGTCTCTCCTCCAGGCTTAAGAGTCCTAGCTGCTTCATCTGATCTTCTTGGGTCATGGTGTCTGGTGTTTGATCTCTGTCCTCCACTTTATCCAGAAATGGAGATTTAGAAGTGCTTCCCTACAGTCCAGATATGGTGTGAGCAGGGTAGAGAACAGCTGAACAATCGCCTCCATGGTTCTTAGTGTAGCCCAAGATCTACTCTTTAGTACTGTTGAATCATAATGTGCTTTCCTATACACCAAAGCCAAAATCATTATTGTTGTTGTTGTTATTGCTATTGTTTGAGTTGAATGAGTAGTATTAACACCCTTGAGGTTTTTTGGGGTAATATTTCAGAGAACGGGATATCCAGGTGACCTGAATTCAAATCCTGCCTGAGTGGACTCTAATTACTGGTGCTCTCTTCCATGGAACAGATTAGGAATTGGCCTGAAATCTGCAGGGATACTGAAACATTTCAATGACTTGTCTAAAATCACATCACCAGCATATGTCAGAAGCAGGATCTGAATCCAGACTCTCCCTTCCCTTGGCCACTTCCAAACCAATATCGTTCGTTTTCTACTTTTTACTAAGTCAGTCTCAAATGGTTTCTTTCCCAAACTGTCACACGTGACCAAGCCAGCCTTTCACTCCATTCACCCACTTTCTCACTTTCTTTCCAGATCAGCCAAAGCCCCATTTTTGTGCCGGGCATTTGGGGTCCCTACTTCTCAGCGATGGTCCCTGGATTTTGGCTAAATGAAGGAGGGCAGAGTGTTACTGGAAAATTGGTAAGTGAATGGCTTGATCTTCATTCATACATACATTTATTCCAAAAATCTTGATACAGCATCAATAAATAACATCCATGTTCTCTAGGGAATACTGGAGAAGAGAGAAGGTTTAGCTAAAACATAGCCCCTTCTTTCCATAGTTCATAAGTAGGACTATAAGCCATCCACATAGATAATCATGAGATAGAGTATTTAGATTATATATTTGTACAATGAGCTCTATTGATTTTAACCTAAAGAGGTCCTTGAAGGGAGCAAGTGACTGGAGAGGAGATTTGTACACAGGTCCTCAGATTCCAAAGCTGGGGTCCTTTCCATGGCTATTTCTCATGACTGTATGATATGTGCATTAGTGAAGGGCCTTGAAGGAATACCTAGAGGGCTCTTGCAGCTAAGAAAATACAAAGCCAGCCAGCCAGGCCAGACACATTTTACCAAGGTCCCATGTCCCAAGAGGTTTCCCTGAAAGTTAAATCAATAGAATTTTCTTTTCCTTTTGCTGGCTTACGTGAATAAGAGATTGAGCGGTGATTTATGAAGCTAGGTCCTTTATCATTAGTGTGATTTTCCAGCTGCCAGCGTGCACGGTACCCCAATCTGTAGTTCCCATCTGCCAAAGCTTCAGCACAGAGTCGGAGAGGGGGAGCAAAGGGAATGAGAGGGCATGAGAATCTCAGCTGGAAGAATAGGGGTTAAGCTGTAAATGAGAAGAGATGCTGCCGAAGGCATTGTGGGAGGAAGGGGCCCCAGGAACAGCCTCTGGACCGCTGAGTACCTCTCAGTGTCCTCCTACTTGCTTCTACTCTTTCACTCTCTGCCTCCTCTTCCTCACCTTGGTCTAGTAACTGGTCCCAGATGAATTGTACTTCAAATAGTCTAGACCCAGCCCATAGGATGATGGGTAGTACAGGGAATTTAAGAAATCATAGAATCTCAATTTGAAAGGGATCTCATAAGGCCATTAATCCAATCTACACTAAAATAAGTCATCTACAAAATACCCAATAAAAGATCATTTTTAAAAAAAATTTAACAAGTCAACAATAACTTATGAAGTGTTAATTGTATTCTATTATAAATAATTATATAGAGAAGACCCTTAGTTTGTTTCAAAACCTCCAAGGAGAGGGAACCCATGGCTTCTCCAGGCAGCATATTCCACTTTTGGGAGGTTTGTCTCGATAACAAGAGTCAGTTTGTGACTATCTATTTGACCCAATGCTCCTAGATCTGCCCTATGACCCAAGCAAGTACAAGTCTACTCTTTGTTACCTACAATAACCACTCAAATATTCGAAGCATTATCTTGTCCTTGCTGGATCTTCTCTGAGAGAACAGCTAAATAGCCTCATTTCCCTCCACCTGCCCTCATGCAGCACAGACTTCAGCTTTTCACTTTTCTGATCCTCCTTTGAGGAGCTTTCAGCTTATCAAGCTTCTTCTGAAAATGTATCTCCATGTATTGAATAAATGGAAGGGCTAATGGATGAGGGATAGCGAGAGCATGACTCCTTCTTTTCGGGTGGCCTGACATCTTCCCATTCTGATTATTTCTGTACAGCTATTGAGTCTGGGGTTCAGAGGTCTACATTCCCCAAGCATCCTCACAAACAAAATGTGGTTTGCCAATAATGTGTTAGGATTACCAGGTGAGAATTCAGGTTGTCTGGACAATTACAAGGTGAGAAATCAGGTTGACTTAACAGTTCTCTGGTTCAGACCTTTGGCTCAGGCCTTTAAAGGGAGTTTACACCTCAAGAATTCTAAGAGGAACAAGTTCATTGGTTGTAAGTAATTCCCACAAGCCCCTGGAAGTACCCACAAGTCCATTCTCTGGGAGAATAAAAAGAGGCAACATAGAGCCTGGAGAGCAGTCTGGAGTGGGAAAGGACAAGAGCTGGAGGAGATTCAGAGCCAGGATTCAGGAAGAAGAAGAGGCTGGTTGGAGGCTCCAGAAGCCTCCCAAGAAACCTGCTTATTAAGGAAAAGATTATACAGAAAAGAAACCTCCTCCCAGAGAAGGATTATAATTGAGCAGACGACCAGACCCTCACAATACAAGAACATTACAATTGGCGCCCAATGTGGTAATCCTAACAATAATGCTCCTTGTTAGAAAGAGATATTCCTCAGAAATGAACAAATTGGTTTATTAATTTAAATTAACCTCCTCCAAGATGATGAAATCATAGATTTGGAGTTGGAAGGGGCTCTGGATGTCATGCAAGCCTAACCTCTCATTTACAGATGAGGAAACTGAGACCTACTGAGGCAAAGTGATTTTGAAGGCAGTTAAGAACAGAGTCATGTCCCTTTCCCAGTTTCCTGGATGTTTTAGGGATAAGGCAGAGACAGAACTTGTAATCTGACTGGTCTAGGGGGCTCCTAGTGAACAGCTCTATCTAAATATGTCAGCAACTTCCCTACAAGTTACAGTCTTGGAGAGATGCCCAGAGCAGGGCAAAAGTAAGTGACATAACCAAGATCACACAGTCCGTTTAGGACCAAAATGAGCTCTCGTTAAATCTACATCTTCCTTCTTCTAAGACCAGCTCTCTAGTAACTGTGGTAAGAAGTATGCCTTCTAAAGCAGTGTAAATCTGGTTCCAAAAACCCCTAATCAATTGTTAATGTGTTCATTGTTATATAAACCCAGGTGTTTCAGATGCAGAAACGATATGGGTCATACCAGCAGCTTAAGAGAGGGGAAAGACATGAAGCAAGGATGGTCCCCATCCCCATGTACCAAGACTCAGAAACTCCTAGAAATGGGCTTTGCACTGAGCGAGGCAGATTGGAAGTTTGCCTGATTTTTTCAGTTCAGAGACTTTTTGTCCTCTTACCACCTGAGGATAATAATGCGTATTGTTATTTTCTAAAACAATCACACAAGTTATTTATATAATATCTTGAAATTTGCCAAGTGCTTTATGCAATGGTCTCATGCGAACCATCCCCAAAACTAAAATCAGGGAAGAATGCAGCCCAAATCCTCAACGGATTAAGAGAAATCCCTGGTGGGTCCTGAGCTTTGGCTGAAAGATCCCGCAAAGGTATTTGCTGCTATGTTGTTTTCTATACAAGGAACTTGATCCCTGGAGTGTAATTCTCACAGGGATAGATGGCACTGAACACTGTATGGTGACTCGTTATTATTCTCACAGTCAACCAAGCACTTGATAATCTATTCTCTGCTCTTCCGCCTCCTGGTCAACCTTTGATCCCTATTTGTTTGCTTTCTTCTCACAGTCAGATAATTTTAATCTAATTCCAGAGCCTGGAGAAAAACAGTCTTGGGATCCTATGATTGTTCAACTTCTCTGTGACAAACATGGCGCAACTCTGGCCTGGCCTAGCTGGGGCTTCTTTTGTTAGCTCTTTATCCCTCCCTCAGGAGGGACTTTCCAAAAGGTCCGGCCTCCCCCCGGCCCCAGCTCACCACCTCCTAGTTAGACTCTGCCCTTGTGGTTTCCAGACTTGGGACACGCCGTCCACTTTCCACCTAGCAGTCAATCCCTTCACTCTACTGACGGCAAAGTTCAGATTTAATCTTGTCCATAAAACCATCTTGGGCACAGCTAAAGTGAGCTACAGACATTATTTCAGTAAGCAATAATAGCCTCCTTGACTTCTTTCTTGGGGGGCAACATTTTTGTTGTTTGGATGTTAAAGATGTATTATATTAGATAATCCAAATGACCTCCAAGGCCCCTGGCAACTAAGACTCCAGTGTGAGATCAGGTCCAAGTTGGAGATTTGGCTCCTGGTTCTAACACTCCCTCTCTTATCCTGAAGATCATGAGATAACATTTATAAAATATCTAGCAAAGTACACAGTAGGCACTAAATAAAAGTTTGCACCTTTCCCCCCCCCCCACTATTAAGGGACTCATATAGGATCACATATTGTTATCCCATGATCTTCACAACAACCCTTGGAAGTAGGTGCTAGCATACAGTAGGCACTTAATAAAAGTTTGCTTCTTTTCTCCTCCTCGACCACTAAAGGTATAGGACCATATGTTGTTATCCCATGATCTTCACAACACCCTTGGAGGTAGATTCTAATTTTGTCCCCATTTTACAGATAAGGTAAAGTGAGATAGACAAAAGTCAAATGATATCCAGAGTCAAATATTAAGTCAAATTTGAAATCTGATTCCAGGTCCATCTTTCTATCCATTATGCTACCCAGCTGCCTCAGTTTCCTTGTCTTTAAAAGAAGAATCCTATAACGCACATATTCAGTGTCCAAAGTACTTGCAAAATTTGAATAAGGTTATGTCTACATGAGAAGCTCTGTGAACTCCAAAAGGCAGAGAAAGCTTAAGTCCATATGGAGAAATTGGCCTTCCTACAAATTGGCAAATTGGACCTACTCATGTATGTGTTTAAACAACTATTTTAAGGATTTAAAAGACAATTATGTTCATTAAAAAGACTTTTACGGAGTTCAAAGTAAGTTTGAATTGAGTTAGCTAAAATAATAAAATAAACAAAACTTTCAGTGATACAAAATGAATTATTTTGTCCATTTAGCTTTTAAATTTAATAATTAAATTTTGAATTTTCTTCTTCCCCACTTCCCACTAGTTGAGCCCCACGTCAAGCTTTTTTCCCCTCCAGTTTGGCCAGTTTCCATAGGCCTGTTTACAGATGGGTAGGTCCTTTGGTAAATGGGCCAGTTTCTGCATATGGGCTCTTTATACTTGTCCTCACATCTGTTTGTTCCTTTGCCAAAATGTATGTTGTCTTTCTTAGTTTCCCCCTTAGATGTGTTTTTCATGGCAGAATACATGTTTCCTCCACATTTATACAGTGAACCTCTGCATCCTCGGGCTCAGGCCTTTGAGTGATTATGGGTCAGCCAACAGAGCCCGGGGAAGAAACCCTTTTGAAGAGCCAATGGATTGGCCAAGGGGTGACCCAAAGAGAGAAGATGGCAAGCTGGCTCTGATTAAACCAAAATCCGAAGGGCGCTGAAATGTGAGGGGCCACCCAGGAGGAGCAAACACGCCTGCTACAATAATCCAAAGCCGAGGATCAGGAAGAACATATTCAGCACTAGGCTTCAGGGAGATACTGCCACATATGGGGGGTAGAGTACCCCCTCCCCGCTTGTTCAGTCATCACCATAAATCCGCATTCATGAAACCTTCTCTGAGGCTCAGGCCAGTCACGCTCTGTCACCTTAGATGATGTCAATGGACCAATCAAGGCCCAAGCTCACTCTTATAATGTGAATCTGGACTGCAAGCGGGGCTCCCGGCCTGCACCAGGGACCATGTTTGAGTGGAGGGGCTGAAAGCTTAAGTTTTGTCACCGATCTACCTCTTCCCAGAAGCCCCAAGGGTGAAGGTCATTGATTCCCTATGATTTAAATGACATGACATAGTCTCTCAGACTAGCAAAAGCAAGACAGGATCAAGCAGCCTATTTGAATCTTTATTACATGTCTAGCATTCACACCAGAAGCAAAGGGAGCCTCCTTCATTTTCCTTGGTCCATCTCTCATGCTGAAAGCAAAAATCACCTTCTTAACCATGACAGCCATTCCAAAGTGAAACGGGCTGCTCCAGTGGTCAGTTGAACAAATTAGTGAAATTTAAGCTGGATAATAGGAAATTCAAGGCAATATATAATAAATGTCTTGATATATTTGAAAGGCTGCCCTGTGGAAATGGGATTTAGACTTACGTTGCCTGGCACTAAAGGATTGAGCTACAAAGGATGCGTGTAAGTTATATCTCATCATCAAACAGCTCAGGAAGGAATGGGAGATGCTCAAGAATGAAATTCTGAAAACACAAAGGAAAGCGATTCTGATGGGAGAGAGATAATCTAAAGAGAAGTAGATAAATCGGGCACTTGGAAGCCAACTTAAATTTTTTAAATGTTCAAAAATGAAAATGTTCAGAATATGGAAGAAAGACCAAATATACCAAAAGCAAACAAACAAATAAATATAAGAGCATGGTGATTTCCTGAAAAAATGGTGTCATGGATTAAAGCCCAAAATGAATTGAAGCTGGCTGAGCTAACGAGCAAAAAAAGGCGTTTGGCTATTGGAAGAAAAAAAAAAGCCTATAAATTAAGGGCTTTCCCTTCTCTTTGGGGTGGATTAGAGCAATGATGAAGATAATGGCAATGGAGAGAAGGCAGAATTGCTCAATTCTTATTCTGTTTACTAGTTAAAAGAGAACAGACTGGATACTAGAAATGATGGAACAACAATGACAAATAAGGAGTTATACCTAATCTAAGTAGGAAGGTAGCAAAGGACACCTAGTTGCTCTTGATGCACTCGAGTCACCTGGCCCACATGAATCATAGCAGTGGGTACTGAAAGAATTGCCAAGCCATTGTCAGAAATATTTGAAAGATCATAAAAGAAGGGAAAGGTTCACAAGACTGGAAGGGGGGGAAATGTCCCAGATTTCAAAAATGGGAAGAAAACAGACTACAAACAAAACAATACATTTAAAATACTTAGCACAGTACCTGGTACATAGTATGTAGTCAGTAAATACTTATTCTCTTTTCTAGGCTAGCTGTGCAAAATTAAAAGGCAATTCAATTTGGGGGACAATGTCCTTTAAAGACATGATGGGGAGCAACTAACAAAGGAAGTTGGGAATGCAAAGAGACTTCATAAAACACAGATTGTGTCAGACCAGGCTTATTTTCTTTTTTGACAAGATTATTATACTAGTAGCTAGGGAAATGCTTTAAACATATTTTACTTAGCAAAGCTTTTGATAAAATATTTTATACTATTGTTATTTTTTTAAGTGGGAAAGTATGGATTAGACAATAATGCAAGCAAAGGAATTAAGAAATGATTTTATTATGAGATGAAAGAGTATTTGTTATTGGTTCCAGGGGGTCTCTAGTAAAGTACTCCAAGGATCTGTGTTTGGTACTGTACTGCTTAGTAATTTTATCAACAACTTGCATAGTCATAATTATCATACTTATCAAATGTTTATATGACATAAAATTGGGAATGATAGTTATAGAATGATATTAGGTGATATAGTAAGAGCATCAAGATTCTTTAACAGTCTAGAGCATTGGGCTTAAAAAAATAAAAGAAATCCTTCCCAAATTACAGGAGAATTGGGAGAATTAGCAAAGAAAATCTTGGTTTTTTTCCAAACTGAATGTGATCTTGCTTCTGTATCCCATTAGGGATAAATGCAAAATCTCATTTGAGTACAAATAATTTGCAAAGAAAATCTTGTGTTTTTTCCAAACTGAATGCGATCTTGTTTTTGTATCCCATTAGGGAAAAATACAAAATCTCATTTGAGTACAAAAAATGGGCTTCATAATATAAGAGAAAGACTTGGAAAGGTAGCAATTATTCTGGTCGAAGGGAAGAAAAGAATCATGTTATCTAATATTTCCCATGCACAAGCCTTTGTGACATTCACATAAGATGATGTCTGAAGGAAGACATAAAAAATCCTGAGAGTTTTAGTAGACTGCAGGCTCACCATGAATTAAGAATTAATTGTTAATATCATTAATATCACACTAGGTCAATGTTACATGTTCTTCAAATCAATATTACACCGTAAGTCAACCGTTAACACAATCTTCTATTGAATTCAGTGGGATAATGTTTGGGTCGAAGAACATATTCATCGCACTGTACTTTTCTCTAAAATTTAGCACCTAGAACTGAAAACATATCTTTGGTACATTACATTGAGTTCTAGGTACTGAATTTTAGGAAGGACATTGTTAAGCTTGCAAATGTGCACAAGAGAGTGGGGGAAAGTGAGAGCAATCATTTGTTTGTGACTTTTAAAATGTGATTGAAGGAAAAAGAAATATTTAATCTGGAAAAGGGAAGAGTTTAAGGAATATCATGTGATAGATGGTCTGTTCTGTTTAGACCTAAAGGACAGAATTAGAAGAAATGAGTGGAATGTGAGGAAAATCTGTCTTACTGTTAGAGAACAAAATTAAAAAACAAAACAAAACAAAACAAAAACAACATCCTTACCCTTAGAATTGTCCAAACATGGACAATATGAGCAATTAGAAGGCACAGTGCACAGAGCACCAGATCTGGCAACAATAATGGAGTCAGGTAGCAATTCCTAGTTTGAAATAAAAGGGACAAGGCTCATGTAAAAATTCACAATGGCATTCTCTTTGCCAAAAGGCATCTTTATGAGAAAAGGTTACAGACAAAATGAAGAAGTAAAGTGGACACTAGGAGTGGTAAATATGAAATAGATTCAGGGAAGCAATAGAAAAAATTTTATAGCTAGCAAAGAAAGAGGTTTTAATAATTAGCAAGGGAAAAGACAAGTTTCCCAGAGGAACTCACAATTAACCAGGAGAAAGGGAATACTCCATTGCCTGGAAAGCTAAATCCATACAGGAATTTAGCAGATTAACCTTAAAAGGGACTAGCAAGGGAAGGAGATCATGCTTCAAGAGATGCAGCACCCTAGAAGAGTTAGCCATCACAAGAAGAAAGATGCCATGAGGCATGAAGAGGGGATGAGGAGAAAAAAACATCAAAAAGCAGAGCCTGGCAGGCTAACCTCTAAAAGGGATTGAGCAAAGATAGAGTAGGAAGGGAAATTGAACCTCAGGGATCTGACATCCTAACTTAGCTTTCTGATGGAAGCAATTCCAAGTGAAATGGGCTGTTGCATTGGTCAATTGAACAAATTGTTGAAATTTAAATAGGATGATCGAAGATTCAAGGGGATAATTCAAGGGGATAAAGATGTCTCAATATAATTAAAAGGCTGCCCTGTAATAGTGGGATTTAGACTTAGTTTGCCTGGTTCTAAAGGATTTGAATACCATGTATCTGATTGGAAATAAGTGAAGTTTCCAAAGATATCCACGAGGGATGGGACTGTAAAATTGAGCCCATCCCATCAGTGGCCTTTCCTGCTGGCCTCAAGGAGTATTATCATCTCATCTTCAGGCTTTCTCTGTCAATCCTATCCAGCTATCCAGTACTTCATCATCAGGAAGACTCATCTTCCTGAATTCAAATCTATTTCAAATAAGTCCTAACTGTGTGACCCCTGGCAAGTAACTCCACCCTGTTTGCCTCCGTTTCTTCATCTGTAAAATGAACTAAAGAAAGAAATGGCAAGCTATTCCCATATGTTTGTGAAAAAAAATCCCAAATGGGATGATAGAGAGTCAGGAATGACTGAAAAACAACCCAACTCAACAAAACACAAACTATGCTGTTTCAGGAGTTCATGAATCAGTCTCTTTGTAAAGAAATCTTCATTCAAAGTATTCTTGACTACTTTGGGAGAGTGATTCTAAAAGAATATTTTTGTCCAAGACTGAATTAGACTAATGGCCCCGGGGCTTCCTTCTGACTGAGATTCTGTGATTTTTTTGATGTCACGTTCCACTTTCACAACTAAATACAGATCTTTCAGGCCTTCAGATTCGAGAACTATACTGAAACTCAAGGAAACAGCAGCAACAGGCAATTTTGTACAGAAAAATCCAGGAGTTTCCAGTTCATTTTACTTGGTCATGATTTGGACATGATTGCCTTCTCTTTCATATATTTTGTTTCTTCGGAAGCTAATCATCCCGATGTTAGATGAAAATAATAATAACAATAGCTAACATATAGAACTTTAAGGTCTGTGAATGTTTATCTCATTTTAACCAGACAACAACTTATAAAGTAGATTTGATTATCCTTTAAAAAAAAGGAGAAGAAAAGAAATTGAGGCTGTTAAGTGACTTCCCTAGGAAGTATTAACTATCCAAGTTAGAATTCAATTTCATGTCTTCCTAATTCCAAGTCCCATACTCTATCTAATACACCAACTAGTTGCCTTTGGGCTGGGATACCACCCACCTCTGAATATCTACATGGTGGCAGTTGGAGCTAGTCTTGTGTAAAGTCCCTTTTTTATATACTAGCACATTGGTTGTGCTGCAAATACTGCTATTTCTCTAGAATAGCGGTATCTAACTCAAATAAAAACTCATGCTCACGGAGTTTTTGGATATTGATAGAAGATTGGTAGAAAAACTCAAATGAGCATTATCTGTGTTTTCTTGTATTGTTATCTATTTTGTTAAATGTAGTTTTTTGATATTGATAGAAGATTGGTAGAAAAACTCAAATGAGCATTATCTGTGTTTTCTTGTATTGTTATCTATTTTGTTAAATGTTTTAATTTGATTGGGACACCAGACAGTGTTGTATGCCTGCAGGTGGCCCTTGGCCTCCATGGTTGCTACCCATAATTACAAATGTGAACAGCACACTGAAACATTTGTTCTTTTGTCCCATGTTCCTTTCCACTACAGACCCCTTTCTTCTTTATGATGTGGCAGAATTTTGTAGTGATATTTCCCGTAGTTAGAGGTAGAAGACACCTGGGTTTTAATTCTGGCTCTGGTCCCTACAAACTGGGACAAAGAATCACTTTTTTTAGCTGCCCTCGATTCCCATCCCTGTACCCCAGTTCACTCTACTTATGGATGGAAGGTAACGGGAAACAGCATCAGCTATTGCACACCTCAAAAACACAGCAGCAGCTCAAGTCGGACCTCATAGCTTTTATCACCATTTGCTTCTCATTGGGTTTTGCCATGCGGTACTTGAGAAAGGAAGCCACAAACCACCCTGTGCACATTCTCACACACCATCGTGGTGATACCAGGAAAGATGCTCTGTATATCCTGCCCACTTTCACAGCTTCATCCTCAAAAGCCAAGTAACACAAGCTCACCCTCATTACCAGATCCCCATCACACTCGGGTGCTGATTTAATGTCCAAGCTTTCACTTTCCAGAAGAGGAAACAGGGAGAGAGATGTCCCAGAGTTACAGTAAGAACTTGAAGCGGGATCTGATAACATGTATTCCCATTTATAGTTACTGGGCTGCCTAGCTGACAAGGGAACAGCCTGGTCTCGGAGTCAGGAAGGCTCACTTCTTGAGTTCAAACCTGGCTGTAGACACTTCCTAGCTATGTGACTCTGGGAAAAGTCACTTCATATTATTGCTCTTCAGATTCCTCATCTGTAAAATGATCTGAAGAAGGAAATCTGTAAAAGTCCTCTCCAGGGACTTTGCCAAGCAAATCCTAAATGTGTGACGTGGGCAAGCCATTTTTCTCTGTTTGCCTCAGTTTTCTCATCGGTTAAAAGAGCCGGACAAGAAAATGGCAACCCTATCCAGTGTATTTTCCAGACAAAACCCAAAATAGGGGACGTGACTAAACAACAGCAATGATAATAACTAGTTGAAAAATCTTGGAGCCTCTTTGCCTGTAAATCATGGCAGCAAGTCCAAACGTACCTGCCTTAGTTATGGGCTCAATCAACTTCCAAGATACTCATTCACTTAAAGAAAATGAGTATGTGTATAAGTACTTATCACTATGTATTTTGGTTTTGTTGTATATTTATGCATAACACTGTTCAGAGTGCTTAATATTAAAAAGAAACAGCTGACCCCTGAGAGATCGAACCATAGACATGAAACAATTAACTGATACTCTGCAAAATGACAGAAAAGAATTGTTGGACAAGGTTGGAGAAGCAGGGAGAAATTATAGTGGTCCTAATGAATCAGAGAACCTGAAAATTCATCTACCCAATGCAGAAATTCCCTTTACATGAGACCTGATGAGTATTCATCAAACAAATCAAAAGGCATTTATTAAGCACTTACTGCATGCCAGGCACTGGGTTAAGTTTCCATTCAACATTCTTTCCCAAGGAAAGAGAATCCACCTCATCTCAAAGCAGCTCATTTCACTTCTGGATTCCTTATGATCTCTTGGAAGATTTTCTTGACCTGATATTAAAATGTCGCTTCTCCTCATTGCTCCTCAACATTTCCCTAAGGATAAGTAAAGCAAACTGAATCCTTTTTTACTTGCCAGGTCTTCAAACCCTTGAAGTCAGCTATGAATCCCTCCTCCCCAGGTTTGTCACTCCCAAGATCCACATGCTTCATTATTCTGCCCTGCCTCTTCTAGCTATGTTCTCCCTTGCCAATGGTCTCTTTAAAACACAACATCTACAAGTAATCATGGTAGTGTAGATGTGGCTTAAGCCCAGCATGATACAACGTGACTCTCTACTCTTGTTTTGGATACTATACCCTTTTCAGTTCAGCTTAAAATTGTTTTCCTAGGATTTCTCAGATAGTAAGTGTCAGAGACAGGATGCACCAAAAATCCTTAGGCCCATAACAAACCATCTTTTTATCGTTGTTCTTCTTCTTTTGTCTACTTAATGGTATTTGATTTTTCCATTTACATGTAAAGAAAGTTTTCAACATCTTTATTAAATTTTGAATTCCAAATTTTTCTCCCTTCCCTTCCCTCTCACCAAGATAGTGACCAATCTGATATAGATCATGCATGCACAATTATTTTAAATATATTTCTATATTAGTCATGGTGTGAAAGAAAAATCAGAAGAAAAGGGAAAACCCACGAGAAAGAAAAAGCCAAAAAAAGTGGAAATGGTGTGCTTTAATCCACATTCAATCCCCATTGTTCTTTCTCTGGATGTGATGACATTTTCTATCCCAAGTCCATTGGAATTGTCTTGGATCACTGTATTACTGAGAGGAACTAGGTCCATCATAGTTGATCATCACACAATCTTGCTGTTGTGTGCAATGTTGTCTTGGACAAGCCATTCTTATTAAAGGAGTAGGAAAAAAATGAAAAACAAAATAAACAAAATAAAATACCATTGCATGTGAATTCAGACACCCAAGGATAAATCTAGGCCCATGTCACTGTGATCATATCACTTAACTAGTTAATCTTCTCTATTGTAAAATGGCCATAAAATATGATGTGGTTACCTATCTCACCCAGCTGTTATGAAGGAAAAAAAAATTGAAAACTTTCAAAGCTTCATAAAAACATGAGCTCCGATCATTAAGCTTATCTTCACTCCATGTTATTTCCAAGCTCAGAACTTAGAGGAGGCCTGGGCATTCTGGGAAAGGATCTGAATAAGCAGTTCCATAGCTCCTGGTCCCTCATTTCCACCCCCACATCACCCTCAGCAGGAAGGGGTAGGTAGGGTAGCACAATGGAAAGGAACCTGCACTGTAGCTATGGCACCTGAGCCATAGTCTCTATCTATATGATCCTGAATAAGTCCTACAATCTCAGTGAGCTCCAAGTTTTTCATCTTTATGGTCCCATTTAGCTTTTTTTCTACGATGCTATGACCAATTTGTACTGCAAATCTCCATCACTCTCCCACAAAGCCACTAGTTGAATGATCATCTCCCATCCCAAAGTCAGGGATAATTAACTGGCTTAAAGGTAAGCCAGAAGTCTTTGCTTTATTTTGCATCCTGGACCCCTCAGGCAGTCTGGTGAAGCTTGTGGATCCCTTCTCAGTGACTCAGCAACATCTCCTTCCGATTATCTTTATGTTTGATAGAGCTCTAATAGAAATTGTCATGAAATAAGCTAATCTTCTATTGTTCTTTTTTGACTTTGTGTCAGGGTAATGCTTTTAAATGGACAAACTAAAGCAAAGGATGTATTTAAATAAATGTATTTAAATAAAATTATTTCTTTTTAAATTTTTTTTTAAATTTTAAACTTTAAAAATTTTGTTATTATTATTACAGCTTTTTTATTTACAAGATATATGCATGGATAATTTTTCAATGTTGACAATTGCAAAACCTTTTGCTCCACCTTTTCTCCTCCTTCCCTCCACCCCCTCCCCTGATGGCAGGTTGACCAATACATGTTAAATATGTTAAAGTATAAGTTAAATACAATATATGTATACTTGTCCATACGGTTGAAATAAAATTATTTCTTTAAAAATTAATAAAATTTTTGGGCCCCAGATTAAGATCCCTTTCTATAGAAAATTTAAAAAAAAGATCAACAAGCATCTATTAAAGCCCTTTCTGTGTATCAGGCACTGTGCTATATTCTGGATCTTTTCTCTGATTAAAGTGTTAATGTGAGTTTGACTAGAGTGGAAAAAGACAAAAGACCCTGGTGTAATTGAATTGCTTTCTTGGAATCCTAGCAAATTGCTAGCCAGCTCTTTCTCCCCCCTTCCTGGATATGCATCATTCAGACGCATTAATGTCTAAGCAAGAAGGAAATCAAGCTTCTTGAAGTGATGGCTCAAAATTTATTCTGTGACATTTTTTTCCCTGACAATTTCTTTTAGGGACCAGTTTTATCTGTTAACTTGTGTTTATTTTGTCATCTATCAAGGGCAAGTAGAGCTGGCAGTCATGGTCAGATCAGGAGATAAAATGTGACCATTTCAGTATTGATGTTGCTCCCAGCGTGTAGTAAGGTCTGTCACTATCCTTACACATTAGCTAATAGGAATTACTTAATGGACACAGAGCCCAACTCAGCAAAAATCAATAGTTCTGCTGATCTCTTCCTCTGCCTTCTCCCTTTCTCCCTCCCTCCCCAACAGAGAATCTAGCATCAGTGAATTTCAGAACTGCTGGAAAAGTACTCAGCAGTGTTCTGGTCTAATCCCTGACCACCCCCCAAAAAAAATCCACTTAATATATTTGACAACTGAGACCCAGAGAGAGATGTGAAGTGATTTCCCAAGTTTACTTGGATCATCTGTGAAAGAGACGGCTTTCATCCTCAGCTTGGAGCTCTCCGATGATGGGGAGTAACTCCACTTTGGGATGGTTTGGATTGGGTTCATTTTCTTTACCCCATACTGTATTTTGTCCCTCAATTTCTAATTAAGGATGACAAGCAAAATATTTTTTTTTCAAAATGACAGGGCAACTTGAACACTTGAAGTGTAATTCTCAGGATTATAGAATCAAATCTAGATTTGAAAGGAGCCTTGAAGGCCATGTAGGCGATCCCTTTATTTAACAGAGAAAACTGTGACCTTGGAAGGTTGAGCCATGTAGGTCACCCAGAGGATAGTGCCCTTTTCTTTTTCCCATTCTGCTTTTGCTAAAACATCTAGGATGCTAAAAAAAAAAAAAAAAAAAAAAAAAAAAAAAAAAAAAAAAAAAAAAAAAAAAAAAGCTTTTGTCAAGATTAAAGGCAATGCCTTCTTATTGCTGTCTTGATTCTTCCTTTCTAAAATAATCAGGGAAAGAGGTTTCCTTTTTACCTTTCAGAAGGATATAAAATGGGATCTCTGCCAGTGTCTGTAAATATGCAGAGGGGAAAGTGCACTAGAGACCAGAAGTGGGCAACTGAGGCAGAAGTAGCTCCCGAGTAAAGCCAAATTCTGATGAAGATGATAAGTCCAGGAAACATGTGAACCAGCTACCTGAAGAGGGTCAGGAGCAAGGGAAGTAGGAGATCTAAAATGTAGTTTCCATGAAGGCTTCATCCCTGGGACTAAATAGGATGTTTTGCTACAGAAAGAGAAAATGTGCATCTAGCATATTAGTCATGAGTTTGCAGGAGGATCTTACCTTCTTTGTGGGGAGAAAAAATAAGCACTGCTCTTATTTAGAAATATATGTTGGTATCATCCTACTACTTGATTCTTAATTTTTTTCAGATTAAATGTTTTACTTTTTTTAACTGTTTCTAAAATTCTATTTTTAAAAATCGTGTCTATCTTTTGTGTATCAGTCCAGTGAGTAAATGAATATCAAGATGTGAATAATCAATGTCAACTCTTATTATTCAGCCGTTACTGATTCATTCCTTGTTCAGCCAGTTATCAAATTAATTATCAAATATTCAAAGTGCTTTAAATTGGATTAATATAACCATGACCATTATTATCACCTTCACTATTGTGCTCCTTGTTCAGGTTAATGATTCCTAGTTTTATCATTCAATGTTCATATTTGATGTCCTCTAGACCTTTTGCTACTTTGGTCGTGTGGACATTTGACAGTTTGTCAAAGTTTGCTGTCAGACAGGAGTCTTTAATTATAAGAATTTTACTTTTATAACTTCCATCTAGAGGCAGAGAAAGATCAGGAAAGCGAGAAATAAAGCTGCTATGAGGTGAACACAATTTGTTCTTGGGAAATCATGGAAAGAGAAGATTGTGTTTTCCCTGCATTTTTAAAAAATTGACTTTAGATAAGAACCAAACTATCAGCTGAACTGTCTGGGTCTGTCCTGATACCTTGTTGTGTCTCTCTTCCTTACCACTCTAGGATCTTATCAGGCTGAATTAATAACAGCAGTCTAGCCTGGCTATGTATCTTGTGGTGGGTCTCCAGTACAATCTAAGCTGTTAATCTTACTGTCCAATGATCTCTTTAGAGGAAGCTGCCTTCATGTTTCTTTGGGTCAGCTGAATGCACACAGAGCACTCTGCATAATTAAGTCCCAGGCTGAAGTATAAGGAGTCTCAGGAGGCCCCTCATCCCTGAGATTGCATCTTAGATAGAATCCTTTCTAACCTGAAAGATGCTGACCATTTTCAGAGTTCTCCGCTGCCTAGCTGTGGGTCCCTGGGCAAATCCTTTAACTCCTCCAAATCTTCTTCATATGGAAGATGAGAGTAATGATACTTTTGTTTCTTCTATCACATAAGGTTCCACTGATATAATGTATATAAATTAAGTTCTTTGCAAACTTTAGAGTCTTATATAAATATCCATCATTTTTCTTCACTCAGCAACATCTCCTTCCGATTATCTTTATGTTTGATAGAGCTCTAGTAGAAATTGTCATGAAATAAGCTAATCTTCTATTGTTCTTTTTGACTTTGTGTCTGACTAACTCTTGTATAAGTGAATTGAATGATGTTTAACATTGATTGAAAGTGTAGGAGTACAGGCTCATCTTCTGTAGAAAAGTCAACCAGAACATTGTCAGTATAACTTCAAGAACAGATAGGATGATGGAGATGATAGTACTTCATTTCTATAACTACATGCTTTTAATTTCTCCCAATGGAGAAATTAAATGAAATTCTGTACTTCTGTAAAGTACAGAAAAATGGAGTAGTTTGATGAAATCTATAGACTCCTCAACATTATACTTTTAAGTACATAAAATAAAATGCAGAGCATTATAAATAAATCTGACTTTCGTGAAATACAGATATCAGTGCATATTTTTTTTTAAAAGCTGGATACCAGGTTAAAAATTCTCAGGGTCAGGAGTCATGAATCTTGCTTGGAACAAATCATATTGGAACTCAAGTAGAACTGAGGAAATCAGATCAACATAAGCTAAAAGCATCTTAATAATGATAATAATGATGACTATTTTTTATTTATGATTTTTTTTAATTGAGTAGTCTGATAAACTCTATGGACTCCTCAACATCATACTTTTAAGTACATAGAATAAAACGCATAGCATTATAAATAAATATGACTTTAGTGAAATACAGATATAAATGTATATATATATATATATATACATATATATATATATATATATATTTTTTTTTTTTTAAAGCTGGATACCAGGTTAAAAAGTCTCAGTCTAGATTTAGATGAATATTGCTTGGAACAAATTATATTAAAATGAATTAGAATTAGAATCAAGTAGAACTGAGGAAATCAGATCAACATAAGCTAAAAGCATCTTAATAATGATAATAATGATGACTATTTTTTATTTATGATTTTTTTTAATTGAGTAGTCTGATAAACTCTATGGACTCCTCAACATCATACTTTTAAGTACATAGAATAAAACGCATAACATTATAAATAAATATGACTTTAGTGAAATACAGATATAAATGTATATATATATATATATATATATATATATATTTTTTTTTTTTTAAAGCTGGATACCAGGTTAAAAAGTCTCAGTCTAGATTTAGATGAATATTGCTGGGAACAAATTATATTAAAATGAATTAGAATTAGAATCAAGTAGAACTGAGGAAATCAGATCAACATAAGCTAAAGGCATCTTAATAATGATAATAATGATGACTATTTTTTATTTATTTATGATTTTTTTTTAAATTGAGTAGTCTGATAAACCCCTCAACATCATACTTTTAAGTACATAAAATAAAATGCCTAGCATTATAAATAAATCTGACTTTAGTGAAATACAGATATTAATGTATATTATTTTTTTTAAAGCTGGATACCAGGTTAAAAAGTCTCAGTCTAGATTTAGATGAATATTGCTTAGAATAAATTATATTAGAACTGAATTAGAATTAGAATCAAGTAGAACTGAGGAAATCAGATCAACATAAGCTAAAGGCATCTTAATAATGATAATAATGATGGCTATTATTTACATTGCTCTTTAAAGTTTATAAAATTTGAACCAAAGTCATTTCACATTACCTTGTGCAGACTGGGGAAGAGCCATAGAGATCAATAACTAATAATAATACTCAATAATAATAAACATATGGTTTTTGCTAGTGCCAGGAATCATACTAAACAGTAAATATATTTCTCATATCATTTGATTCTCACAATCTCTCTGGGAGGTATGTTTTGTTATCCCCGTTTTACAGATAAGGAAACTGAGAAAGAAAGAGGTTAAGTGACTTGCTCAGGGTCACACAGCTAGTGTGTGTCTGATACTGGTTTTGTACTCCAATTTTCTTCCCATATGGTTTTAAAGGCTATGTGTATTTGGTATGATTACATTTAGTAAAAATATTATTCTCAAATTTGCATGAACTTATATTGTGTTTAAGTGATCATAAGAAACCATTTTATCTGGGATAATACAGTTTCAGTGCATTTTGATTGTCAAATTCTCAAGTATATTTATAGATTCTTATTTGTAGGAGAGGGATTTGTCTCATTGAAGAACAGAATGCCTGCTTTTATATAAGTGACTACTTGATAAATATCTTTTTAAGTATTCAATAGATCCAAAATTTTTACCCCTACAATGATATTTTGTTCAAGTTCTATTATTTCCTTAAAAGTACTCATTGATCAATAAATCTGAACTCCTTAAAAAGTTTTGGACAGCAGTGATTTTATCCCATGCTGCTCTCCTGAATTCTTTCCTTTCTGTAAATAAATTCACTTGTCTCAGCCATTTGTCTAATCCTTCCCTGTTGAAGTATTGTTGGTTGAATTAAAATAGATATTATTCATTGAGGTTCTTTTGTTTCCATTCTTGGATCTTTACTGTTTCACAGACTCCAAGTGGCAAATGTACTCATTCCTATTATGTGTGTTAGGTCTAGTGACACATATCTATTATCTGTAGCTTTGCAGAGTGATATCTCTTTGTCCAAGAGCTTTAATTTAAGCTTTTTGTAGTTTTTTCTTATTTATAATTTTTTTTAAATTGAGTAGTCTGATGAAATCTATGGACTCCTCAACATCATACTTTTAAGTGCATAAAATAAAATGCAAAGCATTATAAATAAATCTGAAATACAGTTATCAATGCATTAAAAAAAAAGCTCATGGATACCACGTTAAAAATTCCCAGTCTAGATTTAGATGAATCTTGCTTGGAACAAATCATATTGGAACCCAAATAGAACTGAAGAAATCAGATCAACATAAACTAAAGGTATCTTAATAATGATAATAATGATGACTATTATTTATATTGTCCTTTAAGGTTTATGAAACTTGAATCAAAGTAATTTCAAGTTACCTTGTGCAGACTGGGGAAAAGCCATAGAGATCAATAGCTAATAACAATAATAATAATAATAATAACAAATATTTATATAGTTTTTACTACATGCCAGGAATCCATTTTGTATTTCTTATATCATTTGATTCTCACAATCTCTCTGGGAGATACATTTTGTTATCCCCATTTTACAGATAAGGAAACTGAGAAAGATAGAGGTTAAGTGACTTGCTCAGGGTCACACAACTAGTATATGTCTAATACTGGTTTTGAACTCCAATTTTACTGACTTTAGAAAAGAAAGGGTATGGAAAGGGATAATGATGTACAACCCCTCATTTTTATAGGATTTTGAAGATAAGGAAACTATGAGACAGTTGAATGAGGGGGAAAAATACACCAAAGTCAAAAGGAGATGATGAGGGGAACTGAATGAGGGGAAAAATGCGGGAAGTCACAAGAAGGTCCTAGTAGAACTGGACCTAGGTCTCCTGGCTTTTTGTTCATTCATCACACTCTCTCTTCCACCTCCTTATCTCTGTGACCACGACCACGGTGGAAATAGAAGTTGAAACCTTCCTGTCTGTCTCACCATGCTGTATTGCCCAGCACTAAGCATCCCTGCCTGATAGAACAATAATCCAGCTCACAACAACTCTGGGAGTTAGGCAGTGTACATAATATTACTCCATTTTATAAAGTGATTTGTTCTTGTCAAACAGCTAGCAAGCAGAGAAGTCTGGATTTCAATCTAGGCCTCTGACCTCTAAGTCTAGTACACCAGCCTCCTTGCTTCCTCATGGCTCCAGATGCCTCCCAGCTTCTCCCTTTCATCCTTAGGGATTAGCCATGGATTTCATTGATCTTTGCTTCAGTGACCATAGAACCTCTAAGCTGTTCACTAAGCTGAGCAAAGACGGTCTTTTACAAAATCCTGAGAATCCCCAGCTGAGTTAGAATTTCTCTTTTGGCAGATTTCTCAGTGGAAGAAAAGTAGAAGGAAATGAGTTTGGTTTTTGTTTTTCTTTCCCTAGGAATCTTCTCTCCTGCTCACATATAACATTTCTGGGGACATTCACTTTATCCATGATTCTTGATTTTACAGATAGACCACGTGGTCCAGGGACATGCCGCCTACCCTGAATTGCAAGCAAAGGCTTCAGCAAGGTGACTATTTTTAAAAAATCGTTAATAGTATTTTATTTTCCTAAATATATGCAAAGATAGTTTTCAACATTTACCTTGGTAAAACCTTGGGTCACAAATGTTTCTCCCTCTCTCCTCCCCTTCCCCAAGACAGCAAAGCAACTCAATATAGATTAAATATGTGCAATTTTTCCTAAATATATTTTCATATTCATCATGATGTGCAAAAAAAAATCAGATAAAAAGGGGAAAAACATGAGAAAGAAAAAAACAACGAACAAACAACGACAACAAAAGTGAAAATCTTATGCTTTGATCCACCAAACAACGACAACAAAAGTGAAAATCTTATGCTTTGATCCACATCCAGTCTCTCTGGATTAGGATGATACTTTCCACCCAAGTCTTTTGAAACTGAATTAAATCCAAGTGACTTTTATCTTTTTCCTTTTTTTCCCCTTTTTTCTTTACTTGTATCTTTCTTCCACAATAAGCTTTGTTAAGAATAGTGTTTTCCATTTACTTGATTCCATTTATACAGTCAATATTCTGAATTTGGAATTATATTAAATATGCTTGTATCCTGCCTCTGAAAGTCATTCTGAAATACCATTCTTGGGCTCAGTTTCCTCATTTGCAAAATTAGGAAAATAGCTAGATTTAATTTTCTGTCCAGTTCTGAATTCTATGATTCTATAAGCCTTCATTACTATGAGAGAGACAAGGCAGGGATTACCTCCATTTTCCAGATACACAAATTGAGGCTTAGCAAGGACTTGATGAAGACAAGACACTGACCGGGACTCAGTTCATGGGGTCTTTCCTCACAATGACTTTCATCTGTATCAGACTGAGTTAATGTAATTTTTCCATTCAATGATTTGCTTTGTGCCAACATTTTGAATAGAATTGCCATAAGTTAGAGAAGGGCAAAATGTACAAGGAGGAAAGGACTCTGGATGCTATCTAGTCCAAGTCTATGTAAACTGAGGCTCAGAAAGCTATAATTTTATTGGACCAGAGCCTAAATTGATTCAGTAGTACAACATATGAAACATATAAAAAATAATATACATTAAAAGAACTAAGGAAATGAGACTCATGGTACTCTCGATGGGAATATTGCATTTAATTCTGAGCACCCATTTTTAAATCATATTAATCAACAATCAAACACTAAACATTTAATATTGTGCTAAACATTGGAAATATTCGAAGGAGCAAAATTAAGTCCCTGTCTTCAAGGAGCTTTACAATGAAATGGACTATTTTTATTGACATTTTTCATTTTTACACTTCCTCTATTCCTCAGTGTTACTCCTTTCCCATGAGCAAACCCTTATTATATAATGATAAAGTCTGATAATGTATGCTAAGTGTATAGGTTTCGATTCTCACAAAGAACCAATCCTCCATATTTTATGGATATTGATAAGCTCATGACAGTGCACAGGAGAGCGAAGTGCCATAACAACATCTTGTGGGATGATTGAGTGGAGGAGCTGGGAATTTTGGTTTGAAGAAGAGAAGACCTAAGTGGGATGTTATAGCTGCTCTTATAGCTATTATGGGATGGGGAGAAAGGAGCTAAAGTCTGCTCCTCCTCCCACCTGGTGGGCCTGGGAGGAGTCAAGGAACATAGAACCAATTCAGAAGCAAATCAGAGTTTGATATCGTATCTTCCCAACTCTGTCATTTCACAAGTGAGAGATTAGTCCAAGGTCATAGAACCAATGGGTACCAGACACAGGTCAGTCCACTCAGAGGCCTGGGTAATTGATGCACAGAGAAAAACAATATGATCCAGTTCAAAGAGACTGATATTAGAATCAGAGAAGCTGGGTTCAGATCTGCTTCTGGCACTTGACATCTATGTGATCAAAAGTCACCTGATCTCCCTAGACTTCCAGTTCTTCCTCTGCAAGATGAGGGATTGGATTCCCACCTCCATTCCAGCCCTCTATCTATGATCTTATGAAATTTCTTACCAGTCAAAGGAAAAATCTCATCATGATTAGAACTGTTTAAAAAGGAGACAAAGCTGCCTCAGGAGCTAGTGAGGTCTCTCATGGTATCAAGTGATACCATCCCACTTTGCAAGGATGTCAGTGTCAACCTTTACCTTTTAATCATTACTGATTCATTCCTTCAGGTCAGTCAGTCAACAAGCATTTATTAAAAAGCCACCAAGTACCAAGCAAGCACTTCCAAGTCCTGTAAAACTCAAAAGATTTTGGTTTTAAGGAGTCTTCTTTGAAAATGTGAATGCCCCAGGGAAGGAGGGCATCTTAATCTCCTATCAGCTAACACCTCAGTCATCTATTAATACCTTAGCAAGAATTAGTAGGAGTGGGACGCAGAATAGTCCTTGAGGAAAGACAGTGGGATGAACTAGAGGGAAGAGAGGAGGAAAAGTAAGGCAGGGAGAATGGCACATGTCTCTCCTAAGCCATCTCCTGTGGGGGACGCTATTTGTCCAACATTTTCCTTGAGTAATGGTGACTGCATCTTGATAAACTGTGCAGAATATATATTGAAGAAGTCTGGAAATTATGTTTTTCATTGTGGCCCCAGCACTTAGTACTGGGTAGAATACACTATAAGCACTTAATAAATGCTTATCGACTGATTGCTACGGGCAGGTTGGACAAATGGCCTTTGGGAGGGACAATGGGTTTCTTCCAGGCTAAAATGACCCCAAAATAAAATTGAACAGAAGCCTTTCTTTCGATGTTACTTCATAACAGACTCCCTCCTTTTCCAATAGAGACATTTCCCTCTCTTTAGTGTTGTAATAATGTTTGTTGTTGCTTTTGTCTTTTAATCCCCTTTCTGCCTTTTTCTTTGTTCTTTTTCTGACTTTATTTGACTCACTTTTTCTTTTGCTAACTTTACTTGATTCACTGTACATCATCTCTTGGGGTCACTACTATTAGGTCCAGGGCTTTCTGTATTCTTGGGTCTAACAGGTTAGCATCTTCATTTTTTTTTCTTTTTGAAATATTTTGATTTTCCTAATTACATGTAAACATTTTTTACAATTGTTTTTAAATTTTTTCCTCCCCATACTCCCCCACCATGAAGAAGATAAATGTGAAGTTGCGCAAAACATTTCCATAAAAGTCATTTTGCAAAAGAAAACATAGATATCTCCCCTGAAAAAAAAAAAAAGATCCTCAAGAAAAAAAAATAAAAAATAAAAAAACATGCTTCACTCTGTATTCAGATATTAGTTTTTTTTCCCCCCCTCTGGGTATGGATAGCATTGCTCATCATAAGTCCTTCAGAATGGTCCTGGATCATTGTATTGCTGGAAACAGCAAAGTCATTCACAGCCAATCATCCCACAACATTGCTATTTACTTATGTACACAGTACATTTCACTTTGCTTGAGCTCACAAAGGACTTCCCAGGCTTTTCTGAGAGCATCCTGCTCCTCATAATTACCACAGAAAAAGAATATTCCTTCATAATCCCATATTGCAATTTCTTCATCATTCCCCAAATTGATGGGCATCCCCTCGATTTCCAATTCTTTGTCCTGAGAAAAGAGCTGGATCTTCCTTTGTGGCTTCCTTCTCCCTGACATCATTCTTGCTACTAACATTAGCTCTTTATAGAAGGTTCAGCTTTCTTGAATTCATCTGTTACTTAAACTTCCCTCCCCTACGATCTGATTTACTGTTTCCTCTAGACCCATTCTGCTTTGTGACAACTCTAAAATCATTTTCTTAGAACTGGAATGGATCTTGGAGGCAATAAAGGTCTACACCTTCATCTTACACATAAGGAAGCTGAGGATCAGAGTGGTTTTATGACACAGTCAAGACCACTAATTCAGCTAGAAAGTACTGAGGCAGGAATGGCTCCCCTGCATCTCTGTATTCTGTACTCAGCCTCCTAATAGTCAGGAAGCTGGTGGTCATAAGTTCGATTCCTTGAAATGGGCTGCTGGTTCATATGTCCAGCCCATCAGATATATCGCAAGTATCTCCAACAGGAAGCCATCAGCCTGACTTGTGGGTTTGACCAAGGTCAAGGATCCAGTAGAAAGTCCAAAGGGGTCATTGAAGAATTGGGGGTTCAAACCTTGACCTTGGTCCTGAGTTCTATGAATAAGCGTTGACAGGCCATCAATAAGTACTCATTAAGCACCTACCACCCACTTGTCACTGAACTAGAAGTGATATATGCAAACCTTCTGATTTCCAGTCCAACACTCTCTACCCCACAAATAAGCACTTCTCTATACAATCTAGAAGATGATCACTGAATGAAGCTTCATGGGTAATCCCTTAGCTTTGCTCTAG